>NC_054600.1:14355000-14587500 GCF_004785595.1 Juglans microcarpa x Juglans regia | reverse complement strand
GAGGATCTTCAATCTGGCCTTGGGAAGTGATTCTAGAATAAAATTCCGGAGCGACCTGTGGTGTGGAGATAACAACCTTAAGGTCTCATTTCCTTCAATTTTCAGGATTTGCATGTGAGAAAGAAACTTCGATGGCCGATTGAATGGAGATATCCGGTGACCTAGTCCAATGGAACGTGAATTTCACTCAGGCAGCCCAAGATTGGGAAGTTGTCAGCTCTGAGGATTTCTTTAGTCTTCTATACTCCATGAAACTGAGAATTCAAGGAGCTAACATGTTGTGGTGGGTACCCGCAAGTAAAAATACATTCTTTGTTCGTTCTTTCTATAAGTCTCACACAACTGCAAAACAATCAATTTCCATGGAGAAGGATTTGGCGAAATAAGGTGACTCGCAAATTGGCATCTTTTGCTTGGACAGCATCACTGGGTAAGATTTTTTACGATGGATAATTTATGGAAACGTATGGTGATCATAGTGGATTGATGTTGTATGTGCAAGAACAATGGTGAGACTGTGGATCATCGTCTACTGCACTGTGAGGTTCCTAGAGCTTTATGGGATGAAGTGTTCAACAGGTTAGAGCTAGCTTGGGTTATGCCTGCCATAGTGGTTGAGCTTTTGGCCAGCTGGACAAATTTAGGAGTTATTCCTCAAATCACAGCTATGTGGAAAATGGTTCCTATCTATATCCTGTGGTGCCCATGGAAGGAGCGAAATGAGTGGACGGTTGAAGACAATATGCGCTCATTAGAAGAACTTAGATTACATTTTGTCAGCACTCTATTTCTATGGGCCACAGCTATAGATTTTAGTGGCCTTGATTTTCATGAATTTCTAGTTTCCATTTTTTCTTCCTAAATAGGTGTTACCTCTTGTATATCATCATGTGTACTTGGGCTATGCCTATTCTTATTAATACAATCGTTTACTTATAAAAAAAAATCTCATCCCAAATTGCCCGAGTGAGTGATCTAGGGAACCTCGTATTAGTTCGGCGCTTTTTTTTTTTTTTTTTAAGAGTCAAAGGTCACCTGTCCAAGAATGATCCCCTCCCAAATATTATAAAAGAACCCTCACTTGTGGCGGAGGAATACCATGGTGACAAAAAACCCATAAACAAACCAACCACTAGTATCTAACATAAGGTATTCCCATCCTATCTGTACGTAGAAGCCCCTTTAGTCTACCCAAAACAAAGTCCTCCCCAAAAAAATCCCAATTTCTGCCACTCGCCCCATATTTAGCTAAGAAATCCGCTACCATGTTAGCTTCTCTAAACACGACCTTAAACTGGACATCCATAGAAGACAAAAGAGAAGTCGCTTCATCCAAAAAATCCAACAAATACCAATATTTACAAGTCCCCGAGATAAACCATCCCAGAACCAATGGGTTTGGCGTTGGTGCCTTGTATAGAGGAATGTCTAGAGTCGGGAGTGCAGGTTGATGGGGATATTGTGGCTCCCCTGGTCTCTCTTCCTCCAATAGCGGATTGAATTCTGCCTAAAGTTAATGAGATTCAGCAGTTCGTGAGAATTTCACATGGAGGATGTGAAAACCAATTTAACAAACTAATTACTGCGATTGAGGCAAGCCGCACATTTGAAACCAAATCAAGCTTCAAGAAAAGCAGGGAGTTACAGCGTCTCTTTTCGACAATCAACTACGACGCTAAGGGTGGTAGTTCAACTAGAGGGAAGTCTAAAGGGAGGGTATTGTGAAGACGCCCATCAAGGTGTTCGGGTAGAGTTTTAGTTCTACGGGAAACAAGGATTGGGGTCGGGTCTGATGTACTTTGGGTTGGTTTTTTTTATGGGCTTTTTGGGTCATTAGGGGCTTGTTGGGTCATTTTGGGCAAGGTATTTTCTTGTATACATTCAGTGTACTTGGTTTCTCCTTTTGATATATACAATATTTTTACTTAATAAAAATAAACCATCCCATCACCACACTCGAGTCCAATTCCACTAAAACAGTTCGTGGACCCAGCTGTTGACACAAATAAAGTCCATCAAGCACTGCTCTACACTCAGCAATATTATTTGTAGCATAACCATACGAATGAGCAAAACCCCCAAGAACCAACCAATTCACATCCCGAACAACACCTCCCCCACCGGCCATCCCAGGATTCCCAAGGGAGCCACCATCTACATTGAGCTTAGAGAAGACCCCTGTCGGCGGGGCCCAAGTAATCAACTTCAGATTTTTAACTATAGGCGGCACCACGGGACAGTTGAGTTCCCTCAACACTCCCAAGTCATGCTCCCTCACCACTTTAAACGTTTTCATGGACCCCGAAATATCTGCAAGCAGCCCTTTTACCATCTAAATAATGAATTTTGATTCGAATTTCGTATTTTCCATCCGTGCCGTACATCGGGCTTTCCAAAGAGTCCAAGAAATCAATATAGGAATAATACCACAAAACCAACGAAAACTTGCGAGACTAGAGAAGCCCGACACCACCATATGTTCAAAACATCTGTCCATACTCGAGTCTGAGGTAATCGGATGCCAAAAATAGCAGCAAAAAAATCCCAAACCTTCCTCAGTCCCTCCCCATCACAAAGCACATGATCCACTATCTCAATCTTATTATCCGTACAGCAATGGCATTTAGAAACAACCGGAATCCCAAGCTGTTGAATAATGGTATCAACGGGAATAGCATTTTGGCGTGCCCGCCGACATAAAAAAGACATTTTCTTCGGGACATGATCTTGCTAAAGCCACCCCTTCCAAGGACAAATACTATCGCGAGCACAAATAATTTACCAAGCCGACTTCGTAGTAAAGGCCCCATCCACCGTGTGCTTCCAAACCAGCATATCCTTACCCTCCCGAACACGGACATTAGATAGAGTGATTTTCTGGAACATATACTCATCAACCAATGGCTGCACTTCATCATATTTCCAGCCCACCCCATCCCATAGATCCTGGACCAACAATTTATGATTCCCCACAACCGGTAGAAAATCTACAATAGGTCCATCACCAAGCCAATTGTCATACCAAAAATTTAAGACACCCTCTCGAACTATCCATTGTGAATTTTGTAAGACCAAAGGTAGCACCTGTAAAATATCTTCCCAAAAACAAGATCCCTTGACCTCGCCCCTATTAAGGCAAGCGGCTCCTCACCCACATCTTTTAGCCGGAAGAAGTCGAACCAAAGAGAGCCACCTATAATTAGTTTCCAAGCAAACTTCATAAACAAAGATTTCCGAACTTCCAAGAGGTCACGAATTCTTCCTTGACCGGCAAACAAATACGTCACCAAGACACGCACTTTCTTTTATTGACATCCCCGCTCAAGCCCCAAAGGAAGTTAGAAAAAAAATTTCTTCAGCTTGGCCTCAATTCCTTTCGGCAAGGATAACACAGAAAACAAGTGGATGGGCATGTTGTTAAGGACATGCTTAATAAGGATGAGTTTACAGCCAAAAGAGAGTAACTTGCACTTCCATCCTATCAATTTTTTTTTGCACTTTCTGTAATAAAGGCTCAAACATATGCAGCCTCTCTCTTCCTACATGAACCGGCATCCCCAAATACACACAAGGCCAGATGCCTTCAGTAAACCCCGAAATATGCTTCAGTTGTATTCTCCGGTCATATGGAATATTTGAGGAGAAAAAGATGGAGGACTTACTTGGGTTGACTAGCTGTCCCGATAAACTTCCATACTTGTGGATCACCCCCATCAAATTCCGAATAGAGTCCTTTCCACCATTTGCAAAAATTAGCAAATCGTCCGCAAATAACAAATGCGACACTCTTGTACCACCATTTGAGTTAAAGTATTTAACTCGCCCCGATTGAAAAGCATGGCTAAGCAGGTGCGAAAGCAACTCTTCTGACAATATGAACAAATACGGAGAGAGTGGGTCACCTTGGCGAAGTCCACGCGAAGGCTTAAAAAACCCTTTGCAACACCCATTTAGCATGACTGAAAAACTCGGAGAGGAAATAAAGTTAAAAATTAAGGCCCTCCATTTTTCCGAGAAGCCTAACCGACGTAACCCTTCCAACAAAAAACTCCAGTTCACTCGGTCATAAGCTTTAGTCATATCAATTTTCAGCATGACATGTCCCCCTCTAGTCTTCCGATTCATGCCATTCACAAGTTCTTGAGCAATAGACATATTGTCAAAGATACTTCGATCCCAAACAAACGCAGACTGCTCTGCCGATACAATCTTCCCAATAATTGGTGCCAATCTAAACACCATAATTTTGGCTATAATTTTATAAGCCACCGAACACAGACTGATAGGACGAAAGTGGCCAAAATCTTCCAGTTCATCTACCTTTGGAATCAGCACAATATTATTAGCCCCAAAAAAAGTAGTTAGAGGAATACCTTCAAAAAATTCTTTGGTCATATCAAGCAAATCTTGCTTCACAATTTCCCAAGCAAGGACAAAGAAACTTGCTGAGAACCCATCCGGCCCAGGACTGCTATCCTGGGGTATCGACCACAAGGCATCTTTAACTTCTTCTATGGACGGGACCGCGCACAGCACAGAATTTTCATTCTCAGTAACCATTGGAGACAACAATTGAAAACTTTCCTCATGAGTTTCAACTGGTGCCGCCGAGAGCAAGTCTTGAAAGAAAACCACTGCTGCATCATGAACTTCTTCCGCCGAACGTAACAATGATCCATCCCGAAGCTACATACAATCAATGACTTTACTCTTTTTTTTAATACGTAGGGAAGTATGGAAGAAAGCTGAATTCGAATCACCTTCAGTTAACCATTTAATACATGATTTATGACATCCCAAAATCTCCTCCCAATGAAGCCATTGGAGGTGTCACTGCTTACACAGCAGAAGTTCATTCTCCCGATCCTGGGAAAATTCAACACTAAGAATTTCTTCAAGCTCCATGATACGGGATTCAAGGCCTGTAATTTCCAACTCCACTCTCCCGAACGTCTCTGTATTCCACTTTCTCAACATCTTCTTTAGACATTTTAATTTATAACTCACCCTCATCATAGCACAACCTTCAACCTCTTGATTCCAACACTCCCGGATCAAAGATAGGAACCCTTCATGAGTCCCCCACATACGTTGGAACCGAAAATACTAGATCCCACCCCTTCTTTCCCTATCCAAGAAAATCAACATGGGGCCATGGTCCGAAGAAGTTCTCGGAAGGTACTCCATACGTGCATCCTGAAAAACATTAAGAAATAGAGAATTGACCAAAAACCTATCCAGTCTAGCCCAAATCCTTCTCCCCCCGAGCCTGCCATTGCACAAGAAAGTTTTTGTCCCCTAGAAGGCAAATCTAAAAGCCCACAATCATGAATACAAGTGTTGAATTCCTCTTTTGCCCGAGCCGCACTCAACAGACCTCCCACTTTTTCTTCATCATAGCAGACAATATTAAAATCGCCCCCAACAAAATACGGCCAACCACCTGCATCGAGAGCACACAAGTGCTCCCACAACTCCTTACTCTTCCTCGTAAAACAACTAGCATAAACTATAGACACCAAGACTTGCACACTACCTCTAGCGAACCAGCCAAACAAAACTTGGTCAGAGATGGAAATGAAATCGAAGTTCAGACTAGCATCCCAAAACAACCACACTTTGCCCCTTACTACAGCATTATCCACAAAATTTGGCAGGTTTAACAACCTAACCCATCGCTGACATTTATTGGAAGAAAGAAAATGCTTTAATAAAAGCCACCACCAGTGGCCTACTCTTACTCAGGAGTCGTCGAAGTCTACCCTTCGACAATCGAATACCTCGAATATCCCATATAAGTATTTGCATAGATAAACTAAAGAAATTGTTTGGATCGAGTCCTCCTCTCCAAGACTCTCAACTTCCCCGTCTTATTCACGCCCCGTAATTTTTTCAAATGAATAATCAACTCTGAATCCGAGTCAAAACACTTGCTTGCAAAAACCGTGTCCGCCCCTTCTTCGGGTTCGCCCTCAGACAAGGAACACCACTTGTTAGTGCCCCCCTCTTCAACTCCCATCATTGCCGACTAAAATTCCAACGCCTCATCCACCAATTTCAGTGAACTACGAGGTGTATCTTTCACGACCTCCACTTCTAGCGATTCCTCAGTATACGAGATCTCTTCAGTTAATTTGAACCAATTGTCCGAGACTTTCTGAGTTAAAAGCCCACTGCCCTCCGCCGTAACACGCCTCCCAAGCAAGGCGATATCAGCACCTACCAATCCACCAACATCAAGTTTCTCCTCAAATTGTCTGTTGGTAAGAGCCTCGCCCTTTAAGTCCACATAAAAGTCTCAAATGTTGCCATTTCCACTGCACGCCAACGACGGTTAATTCTGTTCAAAATATATGCTCGACGACTGACTGAAAAAAACTCCTTTACATTCATCACCTCTAGTGCCAAGGCTTCCACATTGTTATTCCCAACCACCTTCCACTGGCCCCTAGTCTTCTCACGTCCCCCACCTTCAATCACGCCAACCCCTACACCATTTGTATCCAACTGATTACGCCTACTACATCTGCCCTCCTCATGCCCCTGCTTTCGACATAATCCACAAAACAGAGGGAGAGATTCAAAGATTACCTCCTGATGAAGGCTACTTGCATGTCCTGGAACCCCCAGCCAGAAGGCCCGTTTCACAAGTTTGGAAATATCCACCTCAACGCAAATGCATGCCGCCTCAGGCCGTGTCACACACGCCGTCGCGTTGTCCCGTTTCAAGAAACTCCCAAATCCTCCACCAATCGACCTCAACATAGACTCGTGAAAGTAGTTCGAGGGCAACCCCGGAAGAGATAACCACACTGGGACCCAAGGGGAGTCCTCCTCTTCTACGAACTTTGGTGTCCAATGGAACACCCGATAGGATACCCCTGCAATCTCAGCATTTCCCCTAGCCATGGCTGCAATGAAATCATCTTCATTCAACAGTCGGACAAGCACATTTCGAGGGTTCCACAGCTGCCCAACAACAGGCACAACACGTAGCCCCCAATGGGATTTGATGAAGCCCCGAACTATATCGAGCGAAGGTCTCCTTTGAGGAACTTCAGCATAACAGAGAACCGAAATGGTTATGCCAATTGCTTTACTTTTGCCCTGGAGAAGGTGAAAAACATCTCCCCATCCAAAAATTTTGAGTCTCTAAAGGGGATCTCCACCTCGGGTATAACCTGAGGTCGATCCATCACAACGTCTGCAAAAATCCTACCAAAGCCGTTTTGCAGTGCTCCTCCCACTCGGCATTCCGGATTCACCGTCATCTGTTGTCTTGTACCCTGCAAAAGGCTGCTCTTCCCACTCCCTGAAGCCGCGAGGGCAGAGGCAGAGTCCATCGCTACCCTCAGTAGAGTAGCTCCACAAAAACAAGATCTACAGTCTATCTCCATTTCCCGTGATACAAACCCAAAAGTAAAGCAACAAAACTCCCAATCACCGGAGAAGGACAACGTCGGAGGCCCCACAACTGAGTCGCCTGAGTCTGTCGTTCAGGTCTGTGGTTGTGTCGAAGATGACTACGACAATTTGACACTTCCGAGAATGAAGAAAATCGAAAGAGCCAGTTTGTCGGCAAGGGCCGATGCCAGACGGCCCACATCAAGGACACCGGGGCCCGTCATCCTCGTCTGTGACGGCGGTGTGGTGTCACTCGCCGGTCGATGGTGGGTGGGGGGTGGCGGCGGGATAGGTGGGTTTGGGTTTTCTCTCGGCTCACTGTTCACTCACGGGTCTGTGTGGTCTTACTGGCTGTTATACTTACTTTCAAAGATTAGGATTTAGGATAGGCTTGGCTTTGCTTGGGCTTGTTACAGATCTAGGGTTCTTCACGATGGCTAACAAACGAACTGAACTGGGAAGATCGAAGACTTGATCCTAGAGGCTTGGAGTTACTTGAGTTGAGTTACTTGTGTCGTGGTTCATGGGCTTTAGGGCTATCAGTTCGGCGCTAGAGGAGTTTTCTAGGTTCATCTTTTATCTGGATCTTTTGGACCTTCCTCTTGTCGGGGGTGAGTTCACATGGTCCAACAATTGGGATTGGTCGAGATTGGACAGGTTCCTCGTTTCTGCTTCTTGGGAGGCTTAATATCCGGATCATAAAATGATCAGTTATGCTCGGATCATTTTCCTTTTTTTTTTTTTTTTGTGGATTATGGAGTTTCAAAAATATGTGGTTAAGAGCTGATGGTTTTGTGGAGAAGGTGGCTAATGATTTTATGAACTAATACGAGACTTACCTGATTGCTCACTTAGGAAAGATTCAAAAAATTCTGTTAATGGTTCTTTTATTGTGCATTGTTGGTTGACACCAACTTTTTTTTTTCTTTTTTGATAAGTTGGTTGACACCAACTCTAAATAAAGTTTTGGCATGCAAAAATTTGTCTGAGACAAGATTAGCAGTTTTGATTCAGTTAAGAAGGCTAGGTAAAGATGTCTATCAAGATTCAAACCTAAACAAAAGAAATCCATTTATTTTTTTATAATTAAAAGAAATCCATTTATTATTTTCTAACAATGAGAGTGATTCTTGTTTTCTGTAACTGGGTGAATTTAACAGCTAAATCCATCTCTAGGATAGGGGGGTGAAAGTCCGAAATAATATAAATCATGGAAATAATTTATGAGTATGAACTCCATTATTGAAAAAGTTTCCATAAAAATAAGCTTTATAAGAAAGGAGTCTGCTTACGCATAGGTCTTCACATTAGGCTGCAAACGCTTATGGTCTTCAACCATCATGCCTAGTAACTCAGCAACATCTTGCACCCTACATGTGATACCAAAAGCCAAAGATAAATAAAGTAAAACAGCACAATATATTGAAACTATTCAAGTTCAGGTTAGTTAGTGAAGAAAATAGTAACTAAAACCAGGACAATCAAGACAACTTTCAAGAGAGAAGCTCCCAAACTGCACCCTTTTTAGACAAAACCATAGTATAGACATCATTCATTATAAAATAGATAATATTATAAAGTCAGGCAATTTGTGGAGAGTTTTCTTATCTGTTCTTTCTTTTCTGTGTAACAAGATTGTGGAGAATATGTTGATGAATTTTTGTTCATCGGCAAACAGAGTTTGCATCCATCTGCTATTTTTAAAATTTTAGTATCTCATTAAGTAGTACCCATAAGAGCATGCTGGAGCATCAGCCCTCTTGTCAAGTCCACATCTATTCGGACTGTTCTTGCTCTAGTGGCTTCCAAAGATTGGGCTAAATGTCAGCTGAACATCAAAAAATAAATTTCTTCATAGGTTTCTTGACGAACACGTTTATATGAAGCATCCTCCAGGAGTTATAGATCCTGCTTGTCCTTCTAATGTCTCCAAACTCCATACTTGTAATTCTATTTTTCATTAGTCACGCCTTGATTAGAGAATGGAAATCTAATTAACATTTGGCAATCAATTAAGAAGGATCTACCAGAGCTCAAGAGACAGCTTTCAGTTGTAGTAATTTCAATTAACAGTGGCCAAGACCAAGCATTGTTCCCAGAGGATCAGCAATCCAGCTTTTTTGGGTGGTCCTGGTGGCAATTAAAATGTTTAGACTTCTCTCATGCCAAGGATTCGACAATGGCTTATCTTAAATACTAGGTGGATCTAATGGAAATGCTTCATTACCACTACAAATGTATAAGAGAAGAAAGCTTATTCTGACTCAACATTAAAAGGAATAGAACCTGCTTAGAAGTTTAATGGCTCAGTCTTCACTCTTGACAATTATCTTTATATTTCTGATATTCATATCCATATATCAACCATTGATTTTATATTGTCTCAAGTTCCAACTACCAAACTTTCTACTGGCACACAAAGATTTCATTCAATTCAAAGTGACCTTTTGTGGTATACAAGAATGATGTTCCAGGTGATCTAGGACTGTTCATCCAGGTTCCGGCCTGGGAACCCTAGTTTCAAACCCAGGCCGGGTTAGCCTGGGTCAGACTCAGGCACGAACCCGGATGAAACCGGGTTTTTTAAAACCCGGATTCCTGGTTGAACCCGGTTTTTTTTTTTTTTTCGTTACAATCATAATATTGTACAAGGGACTGACCCATCACAATGCTTTGGCAAGCAACAGAGATCAGATTGATGCAGCTAAGATTGAAATCTTACTACGTATGTATAAGCTGTAGACATCATCGATTAATTATTATTTATAAACAATAGAGGTATATATATTTAATAATTTAATTGCAGAAAGTCTTTGGAAAAGGAAGTTTAAATAATTAGTATATATAAAATGGTGCAAACTCATGAAAATCAATAAATTAACTTTGTCCACCATCAAAGCAGCTTCCGAGGAAAACTGATCTGCCCATCTTTATATTTTGTTTAATTTGTTTGGTTGTTTATAATTTTATACTCCAAAAAAATACCATAACTGACAAAATTATGTGTGGGCACATGAATAAAAAAATTTATAAATATCAAGTGGAAATTACACATACAATAAACTCAATTGTTATTAATATATATATATATATATATATTATTGGAACTGATATGGTGCACAGACTTAATTTCACATAGGCCCTACCTCAAATTTGTGAAATATGGGATACAAAGAAAACCCATGAATCAAAACATTCAAACTAAAAAAAAAAAAAAAATTAAAAAAATAATAAAAAATAAAACCCGGGTACCGGGTTTAAAAACGGACAAAGTGTACCCGGTTTCGGCCGGATTTGTTTTGGGCTGGAATCTGGTTTCCCGGGTTCCGGACCGGGCCAGGAAAAAACCCGGCCCGGATGAACAGTCCTAAGGTGATCCATAGATGTCATTGATAATTATGTCATAATACCTCGATGTGTAAGCCCAAATGTGTTACATGAAAGCTAATATGTTTAGCCATAGTTTGAACTACATTTCACAACAAATAGACTACTAAAAGTATATTACATGTCAGCCTCTCTAGACGTATTTTTCTCCCCGATGCTTATTGCAGAAAATCTACATGGAGCAAGCACCTGGCACTGTTACTCAGAGGAAAAATTGGGATACTGTTTTCAAGTTCATAGGGCCCCTTATGGTCTAAAACAATCACCCAAAGAATGGTTCTGGCAAAGGTCACCAGAACAAATCACCCATCGTGAAAGTGTACGGAGAGAAAAGCAGAGTTCATAGAAATTTATTGGACTTATCATAATGGGTCCCCATACATGAGAATGAATCAAGTCAAAAGGATTAGAAACACAACTAGCAACTTGAGGATTAGAAGACACACAACAATTTTAAATAAGTTGAAATGCTTCACAAAGTAAAGAGAATACATAACTAACACTTGTAACTTGACACCTCAACTTCAAAGAGAGAGATGACCTAAATGAGAATGCCATATAGATAAGGGACAAGAAGAAGATTGAAGGGCATAAGGGGGTGGTAAGAGACACAATGCCACATCTAAGTTAGAAAGAGTAGATGCAGTGAGAAGCAATAGTTCATTCATGTGACAGAAGCTTAACATATTTATCTACAAGTATATTCATTGCATCTGAATCGAGAAGTTAACCAGAACAAGAAAACGGATATATTAATAAAATATTCCAAATTCTTTCTGTTTTCACTTTACTTGGACCACTACACATACTCAACTTCTTTTGTTTTAAGTAATTCGTGTATCTACTCCAATGATACTATTGTTCTATACCACTATCAAAGAAGATTCAAGCAAAAATGTACTTACATGAAATGAGAAAAAAACATCAATAGATTTTCATCTTCAGTTTTGGCTTTAATGCCAATCAAGTCTGCCATGTACACTGGGACCTCATCGACCACTACTAGAACCACAAAGACCACAACCAAAAGGAACAAAAGATTGATCTGACATCACTACACTGAGAAAACATTGTAATTCACAAGAAAGGATGCTCCCAAACAACATAGAACCAGCAACTAACCAAAACATTTGTATCACCAAGTAACTAGCCAGCTATCAAAACAATAGTAACCAACAATAACTCTTAAAAAACCAACCAGAAAAAATTAATCAACAACATAAGTGAATCGAAGCTTCCAAATGAAAAATCAAACTACCAGAAATAGAAGTCAAAAGTGATTTAATCAAAGCTTCCAACATGAACAAAAGACTTGACCGTCTAGAAGTGGATATAAGCAAACTGAGTTCCAGCCTCAACCACAAATGATGCCAACCAAGGTTGGCAGATCGTGCCATTATCGCACGGGGGCATACTCATGATTTTATGCGAAATATTATGCAACCTCAAATTAAAAAGATGTACCTTGGTTATATTTCATCTCTTCAACAAGTTCAGTAATGAGTGGGTGTAACGACCCGACCCAATATTATTAGGGATGAAATAGCAAAAAAATATCTAATGGGCCTAAAATAAATTTAATGGGCTGTACTGGAATAGGCCACGTGCTATTAAGATTTTTGAAGTTATTGGATTTTTATGGGCCATATTGGATAAACTGCGAATTATTATTTCTTGGCATTTAGTTAGGCCCAAATTTTATCTTTTAGGTCGTTAAAATTAGCCAAAAATTTCAGAATTTTTGGGCCGATAATTTAGAAACCCAATTTAAATTACTGAATTTTTAGCCCATGGAATGAACCCAAACCGGTTAGGCCCAATGGAATTTTCTCCTAACAGGGATACAACTCTACAAGTCATCTTCACGTTAGAACTCTTTAACCGACTATCTTCATAAACTCTACTTCATGCACATCTCCACTTTCCACTAGGATTCACGCCAATGGAATAATTCTCTCTTAACAGGGATACAACTCTACAAGTCATCTTCAGGTTAAAACTCCTTAACCGACTGCCTTTTCAAACTCTAAGTCATACACGTCTTCACCCACTAAAATCCATGCCCCTAATATAACTCTCTTACAATTCTACAAATTATCTTCACATTAAAACTCTTAAACCGACTCCTTATATATATACGCTCAGCCCATGCACTTTACATGTATCTCATTCCTCTTCAAGCTCCAATGTAGTTTCTGTTTACCCAAAATCACACAGAGCACCCCCAGTCAAGCACGTACGAAAGCCTCTCTCTCCTCTTGGTAAGATCTTCCCTCTCTCTGAATTTCTCTCACCTCTCTCTCTCTCACACCGAATGGCACCAGTTTTCAATTGCTTTAATTCCTCTCACTTGGACCGCAACCGTAAACTCTATACCTTTCAATTCTTTTACTTTCCTTTTTCCACATGAAGGTTTATTGTTGTGTAATTAGATCAGGACTCTCTCTCTCTCCCCCCGCAGAAAGTTTGTTTTCAAGTGTTAAGTGCTTCTTTTAACTTTTAGCCTTTTGGTTAATTACAATTATGCCATCCTCTGGCCTTGTCATAAAACATGACGATCAATTTTCAGTAAGCACATGTAGACTTAGGTTTATTTCGAATTCGCCCTTAAAGTTGCTTTCATGCTTTTCGTTTCTTTTGTTAAGCGTGTGCAGACTAGTACTAGTATAGATTTTTATGTTCTTTCTTTTCTAAATCTAGTGGTAGAATTTTAAGTATTATTACGCTATTGCCCTTAATTTTGTAACTATGGCAGATTG
The DNA here is from genome assembly GCF_004785595.1 of Juglans microcarpa x Juglans regia. Taxonomy (NCBI): domain Eukaryota; kingdom Viridiplantae; phylum Streptophyta; class Magnoliopsida; order Fagales; family Juglandaceae; genus Juglans; species Juglans microcarpa x Juglans regia. The sequence continues at coordinate 14,573,950 of NC_054600.1, read as the reverse complement.
TAAATGGTCTGGTATATCTCATTACAAAGGGCTTACTTATGGACTTAGTATCTATTAAACTCAGAAAAAAACTGATTAATTATTAAAGTGATTTTCCTTGGTAGGTATCAAATTAAATAAAACATTATGACACACTTCTAAATTTAGTGATATATGATACTTAGTATAGGTAACGATTTACGAAGCGAGACTTTGGATTTAGCGATACGAGGTAAGTAGCATCAGCATACCCACACACATATGTACGGTAAACAGCATGTCCTTTATAAAAATATTTGCATGTACGCCCTCCATTGGAAATCCCTTTTTATGTACCCAAATCATGATAAAATTATAAAAATCTATGATTTTACATGAAAAATTATGCATCAAAAGATTTATGAAAACTCATGATTTTATGAAAAAATTATGCATCAAAGATTTATGAAAAGTCATGATTTTATGTGAAGAAACATGTGTCACAACATTTTATGAAATATGCGATTTCACTTGAAATAAGTGAAATCTATGATATGACATGATATGACAAGTATGCAAGTATGATTATGATGAAATATGAATGATAAGATACGTAACGGCCTATGTTATGATATGAAGAAGGTACCATATATTATGGGTATATTACATTGCCAACTTGTACATGTTGGTAGTGCACCTAGTGTGTCTTCCTTATGTATGGATTCCACAACCCGCAGCCACGGACAGAATCGGAATCTACTTACATTCACTAACCCTAACTCACGGGGGTCAACAGTGGATACCGGCCTATGACAAGTGAAAGACAAGTTAATGCATTTCATGTATAGATCAGGTTCATTTTCATTTTAGTTATGTATGTATTTATGAGTATGTATATTTTTCAAGAAATCTTATATTTATTATGTTTACTGTATGATGTGTTGCTTATTGAGTATTCGACTCATTTTTGTATATATTTATGTTTAACCACCCCAGGTGATGATCTTTATGAGGATGGGGCTGCAAGATAAGACTTGACCCAGGAAGGCGAGGTAGAGGCCTAGACAGTTTCTGTCATGCTCAGTTTTTATGATTTCAAGTTTAATAAGTTATTTTGATAAGCACATGAAACTTTATTGATTTTAAATAAGTGCTTCCGCAAACTCTCTCTTGGATTTTAAGTATTTCATAAAGATTGGCTTATTTATTTATGGAATCTTTTGTATCTGACGCTTTGTTAGAAGAAAAGTTTTTAAGTTCAAGTTTAGTAACACACCAATTCCTTGAAAATTCTAAAAATGACTTTATCGGAGAGCAGGGTGTTACAGTGGGTCTATGGTCATTGGCCACTATTCACACAAACCATGGCCTTCTAGCTTGACAGGCACAACTGCTGTGCACGTTTATGAACTTCTGCCCAGTCGTTGTGGTAAAGGATTGGATGGTATGGAATTGTGAGAGGCTGATTATTGTGTCCATCTATGATCTTATGTCAAATTGGTTTGCAATCACAAACTTTTTTCTTAACACTGGTAGCACTAATCGCTTGTGCATAAATTTGTACTTAATGTATGAAATACCAACCAGCCTTTGCAGTCAAATCTGTCTCCCCTAGAATGCAAGGGGCATAGGTTTCAAACTATAAGATGGGAGGGCTTCAGGATGAGGGGAGGCTGGAAGGTTTCCACTTTCCCCCAAGTTTAGTCTGATATTGTTAATAATTAAGGGAAAATGGTCTACATAAGAAATTGATCTGCATGAAGTGATCATTTCAGGGTTTAAACAAACAAAATTGAGTTAAATTGTTGTTGTTACATTGTTAGCTTGATTGCGACATTAATCTGAATATTGGTAGGAGTTCCATGTTCTTGAGAACCACCACTAGAGATAGGGTTCAGTAACAATTTTGAGCTATCCAAAATATGAAGTTATCATTGCATGCTTTCAACAAACAACTCAGTTATGGATAGTTGTACATGTCTTTGATACCGATGTGCTACAAAATCACCTGTCATAAGATTCGGCTCTTGTATATGCTTGGATCACCCAATTATAAGTCTCGGTATCTGGCTTCATATAATCTGGTATGCAAAGACAACTGTAAGAATTTAGCACCAGACAAACAAAGATATAATCACATATAAACCTTGGATAATTGAAAACAAAAGCTGGAGAATCCATTCATCTAATGGAAACCTACAATGTGAAGGTAACAAGAAATCGGTTGTGGAGTTTGTTTCAAACAATGAATCAAGTACAGTTAACATTATGGAGGTCAATAAGGGATTAATTATTAATCCATGAAGCTGTTCCATCTCCAACTATTGATGTGTGTTTCAAAGTGGTTAAAGGTTTCCAAGGGAAAGAAAAACGAAATAGAATCCGATATCCTGAAACACCCAATGAAAGAAAGACAAAAAGAAAAGAATAAGCAGAGTCAAATGAGAGAGAGAGAGAGAGAGAGAGCTTACACCTTTTCACAAACCAAAAAAAAAAACAAAAGTACAAACTACTCAGTACCATCAGTTCGCAAGAAGAGCAACCTGCTAGCAAAGGAGAAAGAACTGGGACTGAATATTTTAGTTGTCACCCAATGACCCATATTGACATTGACTTGCATTGTTATAGTTTTTTATTCCCTTTTCACTTTCTTTCCATTTCAATTGTATTGGTGAGAAATTTCCCCTTTTGTCTGTAGTCTTTCCTTCTTTTGTATCAATACTTTTGTTCCACATCAATCAGAGAAAAGTTGGAAAAGTACAGCTTAAGAATAATTAATTTGAACATATTGCAAAATACCCAAGGTGCATCTTTGTTGTATCCATACTGCAATAAAGACTGAAAAGGTTTTAAATTGCCCCATCATCTGAAACAATAAATGTTGTGCAACTAATTCTGAATGCATACTGACTAACAATAACCATTCTAGCAAACAAGCAGGAAATGAGGAAGAGAGAATGCGAACCTTCCCCATATTCCATGTTCTCAAATGTAGCAAAAGCAATTTCGGGTATGCCACAAGTAGCCTAAAAAATAAAAATGGAAGCAATCAGTACTGCAGAATCTGTAACTGAAAAAAACAAAAACTAGATTGAATTTGAACAGTCTCAAATATTTTATTATAAGATAAAAAGATCAGCTGATACTTCTATTGTTAGCTCAACCACCATACTAAAGTATGTTTCATTTCCTTGATAAGTAAGTTGATTTTATTAAAAGCGTATAGGGCAACCCGAATACGCCCTGAATACACAGGGCGTATTCAAGAGAAAGCATAAACTTTTGAAAACATGAAGTTGTAAATAAACCCAAGCATTGAAGGCAGGAAATGGTGTTTGGGTGTTTTGGCAGGAGAAAATAGGAAACATCAAAACACTCATGGCCTTATGCACGGCAATACATTTTTCTATCAGCTGCATGTCAACATGTATAAAATGCAAGAGAGAGAGAGAGAGAGAGAGAGAGAGAGAGAGAGAGTAGTTTAAAATTTGGGACACAATAGGCAAGTGTTCAAAACATATCCAAAGTATAGGTTATATATTCCAAGGCAAATAATAATGAAACCAGTCTGTCTCTGCAAAGATATTTCACAGCACATTTTTTCCCGTAGGTAAATGTAAATTTCATTGATAATAATAACAGTCACAGCCCAAGTACACTGGTCATATACGAGAGAAATACCTAGTTTGAGTTATAAACCAATACAAGCAAATCATGGAGGCGTCCATTGAAATCTATAGCGATTTCCCAAAGGAACAAACTTTTATAGAAGTTTTGAGTTTATCCAATATCTGCTCACAATCTTCGAAATTTCTATCGTTCCTTTCCTCCAAACACACCACAATAGATCAATCAGATCAATCTTCCACACAGCATCAATTTGTGTATTATAATTTAATCCTCTCTAGGTAGCAAGAAGATCTATTACATTTCTAGGCATAACCCATGTTAAACCAACTCTGCTAAAGAAATCATACCGCATGACACTAGCAACCTCACAATGAAGTAGAAGATGGTCTATGATAACCCCTCCCGTGTGTAAAAGAGCCTTCAGAGTATATAGAGCTACAAACTAGTCATGCTCTCACAACAACTAGCCTCTTCAGTCCAAGGGAAATTGTTTGTGGTAGCTTACAGAATATGTTTAGAAGTTGCATTGATTCTAGTAAAAGTTTATTACATTCTGCCTTTTCCTACTTTAGACTTTTTCATGTCGTCGATGGTGGTTGCGGGCTGTTGACAGGGGTTATCTGGTATTGAAGCAAGGCTATGAGTTCTTTTAGTTGTTTAGTTATTGAGTCAAAGGTTTTTGAAGTGAGAAGAGATGGGGGGTAAGGTGTGCATTACTGAGAAAGGATGGAAAGGTGTGAGCTGTCTATGGCTAGGTTTAGAGACTATCCATTGGGTGGCTAACTCGCTAGAGGCTTATCTGAAGTCTGGGAGCAAAGGTTACTACTCTGCTCGTCGGGAAGGTAACAGAGGCCTCACTACCCAGCAATGCTCAAACTCTCGTGGCTCCTACATGGTTTTGGCGGTGTATGGTGGGGGAGGTCGCCGGAGTTACATACTCATACCTAAAGACAAGGTTGGAATGGAGTGGAGGAAGATGGTGGCGGTGCTGAAGGATATGGGCAAAGTAGGTGTTCAAGGCAGAAACTCACCACAAGCGACGGCGGTAGCTTTGCCGTCAAGGTCGTGCAAGGAGGCTCTAGGAGTTCCTCGAGCCGCGCAGCACATTGTGATGGCAGACCTGCACAAGGGCTCACCTCCCTTTTCGGTAGCTGCTCAGAGTGGAGGAGGAGATGGTAGAGGGTCGGTCGGGCTGAAAGAGGAAAAAATCCTGAAGGAGTTACGTGAAATGCAGACTTCGTTGGGGAAGTTAACAAATAGTGTTGTTTCGTTAATACGGTGCGTTGAGGGTTATGCGATGGAAGGCGTGGGCTCGAGTTGCCAATTGGGCTTACGGGACTCGAATGGCGGGCCTTATGGGAAGGGCCAGGCTTATGAGGGTAACAAGCTCCAACCCAAGGCGAGAACACAGAATGGAGGCCCGTTCTGGAGGAAAAAGCCGCAGGCTGTTGGTGGCCCGTCGACGCGTGGGCCTGAGCCACTGTCGCCGACTATGCTTCAGTCGCCAAAGGTCTCAGAGGCTCCGATGGAGGTCCCGTCGCCGGAGGTTGTAATATCTGAGTATGGAGGAGGGATTTCCAATGTTTCTATTGCTCACAAAGGCCCGATAGCTGCACAGACCAGCACGATAGAGGTCCCCGGCACACAAACAACTACGCTGAGGCCAGTGGAGACTTTTGCGAGCAGGGGGAAGGTTGCAAGCAGTTCCTTTGAGGAAAGGGAAGTTTCGGGATAGAAATACGAGGCTGCCCTGGTTACCATTGTCGAGTCATTGCCTTCTAACCAAGCACAGAAAGTCCCGATTTTTGCTGAGGAAGTTATGGGTGGGTCAAATGGGGTGTTCTTCGTGCCGGGAGTGGAGGAAGGGGAATCTGTGGATTCTATCGTGGGAAAGGAGATAAGCCCAGTAGGGGAGGGTACCAGTCTGTTGAGTCTTTTTGTGGATTCTGAGGGCAGTGAGAAGGAGGAGATGGGTAGCCCGTCAGCCTTACAGATGCTCCCACCTCATATTGCACCTCGAGCATCATATTGGGTATTAAAAAAAGTAGAGGAGTTTCATGATTGGGTGGGACTTTCCTGTGATGGCTATGAAGACCAGTTCATGAAGACCAATTCGGGGAGAGATAGAGCAAAAGGGAGGGACACTACTTTTGTTAATGAAGCCTAAAATACTGTCTTGGAATGTGAGAGGGATCAATGACATGAATAAATGCCTACGTATTAGATCCCTTCTCCGAAGTTGGAAAGTTGACATTGTTTGCCTACAAGAAACTAAAATTTCTCTTCGTATCATTAGGAGTTTGTGGGGTTGTATTCAAGTGAGATGGCATTATTTACCGTCCAATGGAGCATCCGGAGGCATACTAGTAATATGGGATAAAAGAGTGGTGGAAAAAGTGGAAGATTTCTTGGGGGATTATGTGGTGGTATGCTCGTTTAAAAATGTCATGGATGGCTATCAGTGGACTTTTGCAGGTGTTTATGGGCCTAATCTTGACCGGTCTCGAAGCTTACTATGGGATGAGTTGGCAGGTATTAGTAGCATATGGGACCTACCTTGGTGTATTAGAGGTGATTTCAACGTCACCCGTTTCCCAAGTGAGAGATGGGGTGGTTCAGGTTTCAACTCACCCATGGTAGATTTTTCTAACTTAGATTTTTCTAACTTCATTTCTAAACAGAATTTACAGGATATTCCTATTGCAGGTGGTTCCTTCACTTGGTCTAGCAACCGAGATCTTCCATCTTGGTCAAGGATAGACAAATTTCTAATCTCACCAGAATGGAAGGCACACTATCCGGATCTCATTCAGAAGAGACTACCCAGGTTGTGTTCAGATCACTTTCTCATTCTTTTGAATTGCAGGGGCATTAGAAGAGGTCCAAGGTACTTCAAATTTGAGAACATGTCGTTGAAGTCAGAGGGTTTTCTGGACAGAATAAGACAATGGTGGTCTTCTAACCATTTCCATGGTAATGCTAGCTATACACTGGCTTGCAAATTAAAGTCTTTGAAAAATGACTTGAAGGAGTGGAATACACAAGAGTTCGGTAATGTGGAAAGCCAAAAAACTATTCTATTGGAGGAGCTTAAGGGCTTAGAGGGTGTGGAAGAGGAGAGTTCTTTCTGAAACCAAGTGGGCCCGCAAATCCCAAGTGAATGCAAACATTAAACGGATGTCTCTTTTGGAAGAAATATCATGGCAACAGAAATCACGAGCATTATGGTTGAAGGAAGGGGATAGATGCGCCAAGTTTTTTCACCAAGTGGCCAACTCACATAGGCGGAACAATGCTATAGATACTCTGTTGATAGATGGGGCAATCTCATCCATCCATACCGAGATAGCAGACCACATTGTCAATTAACATGATAAGTTGTTTTCGGAACAATTTGAGTGGAGGCTGAGACTTGACAGGCTGGTTTTTTATGTTCTTGACCCGCAGGTTGTGGAACGACTCAAAAGGCCATTTGAGGAGGTAGAGGTCAGGTCAGTGGTCAAGGGTATGGCGGGCGATAAATTTCACCATCAAAGAATGAGGCTTGGGTATACGGAATTTGAAATCTTTCAACCAAGTCTTGCTTGGCAAATGGTGATGGAGATATCACCAAGAACGGGAGGCCTTGTGGCGAACCGTCATTGCTTTGAAGCACGGGGAATCATGGAGAGGGTGGTGTTCTAATGAGGTGAGTGGGCCTCATGGAGTTGGGCTTTGGAAACATATTAGAAGAGGGTGGGACATTTATGCAGCACATACTTGCTTCAAAGTCGGCAACGGAGTGAAGGTAAAATCTTGGCATGACTTATGGTGCGGTGATCGGGCACTCAAGGATGTTTTTCCACAAGTTTATAGCTTAGCAAGAAGGAAAGAAGCATCAATAGCAGATTTAGTTATCTTTTCCAATGGCCCTCCCAATGGAACCTCACTTTCCATAAAGATGCACAAGATTGGGAGATGGATGACTTTTCGGCCTTTTTTGACCTTGTGTACTCCACTTGTGCGTCGGGGGAAGGTGAAGAGAAGATATATTGGCGTCCCTCTAAGAAGGGAATTTTTATGGCCCGCTCTTTCTATCCCGCTCTTTCTATCATTCCTTGAACATGCACAACTCAGTCCCGTTCCTATTGAAGAGCATTTGGAAGACAAAGGCAGCTTTTTTTGTATGGACAGCCTCCTTGGGGAAGATTCTTACCATAGATAACCTAAGAAAATGTGACATTATAGCTATGAATTGGTGTTACATGTGTAAGAAGAGCGGCAAGTCTGCTGACCATCTATTACTACATTGTGAGATTGCATGACCTTGTGGACCGAAGTCTTAGCACAATTGGGGTTAGCATGGGTGATGCCGGAAAGGGTATGTGATTTTTTAGCCTCTTGGAGAAGTATTAGGGGCAACTCTCAAATTGCATCCATACGGAAGATGTTACCTATTTGTCTATGGTGGTGCATTTGAAGGGAGCGGAACGCAAGATGCTTTAAAGATCAAGAGAGATCAAAGGAAGAGTTTAGAATTTTGTTTTTCAATACTTTACTCCATTGATTGATTGTAATTGATTTTCATGGCAGGTCTTTTCATGATTTCCTTGTATCTCTAAACTAGACATAAACTTGCTCATGTATATGTCTCGTATACTTGGGCAATTTTGTCTCTCTTTTGATCAATAAAAATTTGTTTACCGATCAAAAAAACAAAAATAACCCCTCCCTGTCTACACATATAACACCAACCCATAAAGAAGCGGTACAAATGAAGAAAGCTTCTCTTAGGGGCACCTTAAATCTTCAATATGTTCTTCAAAGGGAAGGAATTTGTATCTTGAATAGTTAGTGCTTGGTAATGAACTTCCCCTTCTTGGATGGAATCCAAAGAAGTTTGTCTACACCTCCACCCTTATTCTCATTGTTTACAATAAATTAAAAAAGAAATCTGTCAAGGCGTCAACTTTACAATCTTGGGACACTCTAAAAATCCACAAAAGCTTCACAGCACAATTATTTAATGAAGACATTGGGATAGAGTTCTAGGAGATGTAGGATATAAGTACAATTGTTCATGCTAGGGCTTGTGAAAGAACTATGAGAGGAGAAAAATTACTTCCTCTACCTCTCTACACTAACTTTTATACGTGTCTATACCAGTATTTGAAATACTTATCACAAGAATGTCCTATTCTCTAACATTTCCCCTCAAGTTAGAGAATATATGTCATGTATGCCCAAGCTGAAACAAAAAATTTCAAACCACGCAAACCAAAAGACTTAATGAACACATCTACGACTTGGTTCTTATAATTAATAAATGGTGCAATGATCTTCCTACTCAATATTAATACTGAATAAAATTAGAGTAACGTCAATATGCTTAGGTTCTCATAAACCATAAGATGAAACCGTATGAAGAGAAGTCTGATGGTCAAAAAAACAAAGCAAAGCCAAACCAAACCAGATTTTAAAGTGAATAAAAAATCCTTGAAGAAAAACTTGTGACCAATATGATTTACCATAACTGCTAACCATCGCCCTATACTCAACTTTAAGGGTGTGCATCGGGATCAAATTTTTTCCCAGTCCAGTTCGGAACCCAAAAATCTGGGTGAATCCAAGCGGTTATCAACCCAGATTGGACCCGAGCGGGTAAGTTAATATCTTACCCGCCCGAATCCGGTTACGGAACCAAGAATAACCGGGTATCCGTGACCAGGTTTGTTTAAAAAAAAAATTGTTTTATGTTACAAAACAATGTGGTTTTGTATTACTTCCCCAGCCCCAATATACTTCCTCCCACTTCCCCAACCCGACTCTCTCTCTCTCTCTCTCTCTCTCTCTCTCCCCACTTTGCAGTTTCCCTATCTCTCTATCAAAGTCTCAAGTCCCCAAAATAGCAAACCCTAGCAAAGCATCTCTCTCTATCAAGTCCCCGAAACCCTAGCATCGCTGCCATTGAGCGGTCGTCGTCCGTTAACATCATAGAAGCCCTAGCTTTTTCTCGCTACTATCGATACACCTCTCACTTTTTTTGAGTTTTGCATGTGAATGTCAGTTTGTATAGTAATTTTTTTATTTCTATGTTTAAAGTTTGATTATGAATGCTGGGTTTTGTATGTAAATGATGGGTGTATAGGGATTTTTGTATTTTTGGGTTTAGTTGTGACTCTGTATTTTCTGCTAAATGATTATGAGCCAAAAGGATCGAGATGGATATTGATAGGCTAAATGATTAGAAGTCTATTGCTATCGGGGGTTGTCGTTTTGGGATGCAGTAGTATGATAGATGTATATTGAAGAATTTAATAGAAACAGTAGTGTAATTAGTATTACTTTTAAAATATTTTTTTTAAATATTTCCAGGCAAAAAAAAAAATTGTTTTTAAAATATTTTTTTTCTGGGAAGTTGGAGAAGAACTTCTGGTCCTTGTGATTATCTTTCTGAATGTATTTCCATCTTTAAATGCATAAGTTTTGGGTTACTGGTGCAAGTTGTGTACTGTTATACCACGCCAGATTACGTTGTATTGGTTAGAAGTGTTGAAATATGTGCAATGTATTTACCATAAACCAACAATAAATTTTAACATGTACAATTTGTTGTCATACCACACCAGATTGGGTTACGTTGTATTGGTTGGAAGTTTTGGCTGATTGGTTTGGCTTGCTTGTTTCGTTTGTAGCTTGGTAGTTGTATATCCTCCCTTGAGAAGATGTCCCCCTTTTATCCTTGGGAGTTTGCCATCCACCGATCCATTGTTGTTGGCCAACAGCAATAAGGGATGTAGCAACATTATGCCTCTTACCACCTCCTTGGGCAGCCATGAAAAACCAATATACAATACACAACTTGCAAAATTTGCAAACAATACTTCTAGTTCTTTCAAAATTTGCAAAATTTGAGGAGCAAAACAATTCAGTATTTGGCTCGGAGGTGAATAGGTATTTGTCGGATGGGATTGAAACAAAATTGGATGGGTCTTTCTTTGTGCATGTAATCTCATTTTGCTTATATTTTGCTTTGACTATAGAGAAGAGTTCATGTTTGAGGAAGATAAAGTCCCAGAATTTCACTGACAGCTCTGTAAGTGAGTCTGGGCCAATTTTGAACATGAACTACTGATCAATTATAGCAAGTGATATTATTATATCTAAGAATATGCATGTGTCTTTCCCTTAGTGGTTTGTGGTGCTTTCTGACCAATCTTTGGTGCTATTGACATTGGGAAGTCTGAAGATGCTGGAAACATTTTATGAAGTGTTCATGTTGGTGATGCTGTAGGAGTTCTTGTATTGTAAATAATATTCATATATGCCCTTTATTTTCATGTTGTGTTGAACATATTCTTTCACATATATATGCAGATGTAGGCACGGGAATTTCCATATGGTGAACAATGACTACACTCATTGGGAAATGTATGCAATTGGAGGGAGTGCAGACCCTACTATTAATAGCCAAGGGAACAGATTTGCTGCACCAGATTACAGATTCAGCAAAGAGGAAAATTTCAAGCCCATTTGCCACAATAGGAAGGGTATCTCCGATCTGTTTTCCTCTGTTTCTGCATGAATGTGATGGGTCTTTCTTTATGCTTGTAATCTCATGTTGCTTATATTTTGTTATTAAATATTGCAGTTATGAATGTGATGGGATAAGTGGGAAATATCATTGCCTCTCGTAGTGATAGCTTTGGCGTTGCCGCGTCTCTATCATAATTTTTATTATTTGTTTGAGGTGGAGTTTGATGATCTCAATTGTTACATGTTGTTTTCATATATTTGTGAATTTTTTTTTATTGACCCAGATGAGAGCTTCAAACTTAATAAGTAGTTCTTAGAGAATTGGTCCTAATCAACATGCTTTTTTTCCTACTCACAGTTTCATGCTTATTGCTCTGATATGGAAATTTGACTTATCTCCCCTTCATGTCTAAAATTGAGGAAGATGCAAAGCCTCTTGGCTTTAATTTTTTTTTATATAAGTAACTCTTGGCTTTAATGTTCACAAGAGAAACTACAAGATAATAATTTTCACGTTAGACATTGAGTGAATTTCTTTTGGGTAAGTTTTTTTTTTTATAAGAGATAAACTTTATTGATGTGAATGAAATAGGCATGTACCATGTACACAGGAAGTATACAATAGAACTCCTAAATACATTCTAAGAGCGATGAACTACGGATAGAAATTCATGAATATCATCCCCATTTAATACAATAGCTGAAAACCAAAGCAATAAAGTATGTAGAAAAAAATTCTTCAGCTCCACCGTTGTTCGTTCCTTGTCTTCAAAACAGCGCGCATTCCTTTCCGTCCAAATACACCACATGATACACAATGGAATCATTCTCCAAACTGCTGCCACTTGAGGATTGCCCTGCAATGTTCTCCAACAAGCCATCAAATCCACCACCCTCATAGGCATTACCCAAGCCACACCAACCTTTCTAAAAGTCTCATCCCACAACCCCCTTGCTACATCACAATGTAGTAAAAGATGATCTATCGATTCCCCATTCTTTTTACACATGTAACACCAATCCAACATTACACATCCTCTCTTCCTCAAGTTGTCCGTGGTCAAGATCTTCCCAAGGGTGGCATTCCAAACAAAGAAAGCAACTCTAGAAGGTACACGAGACCTCCAAATGTTCTTCCAAGGAAAAGGGGTGCGATCCTGTGCAATCAAGAGTTTATAATACGCCTTTACTGTGCACTTCTTGTGATTCTAAATCCTCCATTTCAAACTGTTATGCTGTGTCATAGAAGTCCCCAAGGAGTGTAGCAAGCTGAAAAAGTCTGAAACCATAGATAATTCCCAATCATGAATATCCCTATTAAACAAAATATTCCACTGATGCGAACCATGAGCAGATAACCGCACATCCGCCACTGAAGCCTCCTTATTAATTGCAATACGATATAAAGCCGGAAACACCCTTTCCAGTGTCTGATCTCCACACCACATGTCCCGCCAAAAACTGATACGGTTGCCCTCCCCTGCGACAAAGCAAATATGATTTATGAAACTTGTCCACCCCTTCCTTATAAACTTTCATAGCCCCACTCCATACCCCCCTCTCACTTCATTGGAACACCAACCACCCCAAGCAACGTCATATCTAGCATCTATAGTTTCTTTCCACCGAGATCCCCCTTCCAAATGATATCTCCAAAGCCATTTCCCCAATAACGTTTTATTAAAAGTTCTCAAATTATATACACTCAACCCCCCATTCACAACTGGGGCACATACTGTCTTCCAATTAACCAAATGAAATTTCTTCTCCTCCCCTATGCCTCCCCATAAAAAAGCCTTGAAAAGTTTCTCAATCCTATTCGCCACCCCTGCAGGCATAGGAAAAAGAGAAAAAAAATAAGTGGGAAGGTTAGTGAGGGTGCTCTTGATAAGGGTGAGACGACCCCCTTTCGATAAATACACCATTTTCCATCCAGCCAACCTTTTCTCTATCTTCTCTACCACCCCATTCCATATTGCTCTACTCTTGAAAGTTGCGCCTAACGGAAGGCCCAAATATTTCATTGGGAAAGAGGACACACTACAATCCAGAAGTCTTGCTAGACTGCGTATATTAGGAACCACACCCACAGGGACCATCTCAGATTTGCCAAGATTGACCTTAAGTCCTGACACTGCTTCAAAGCAAAGTAATAATGCACGTAGAGTTTGGACCTGACTCCTATCCGCTTCACAGAAAATCAGAGTGTCATCTGCGAATAGGAGATGAGAAATGATACAATGGCTACCAGAGCCATTTCCAACCTGAAAACCAGATAAAAAACCCCCATCAACAGTAGCCTGCACCATCCTACTCAACGCCTCCATAACTATAACAAAAAGAAGAGGAGATAACGGATACCCCTGCCGCAAACCCCTCGAACTATCAAAAAAACCAGCATGAGTGCAATTAACTAGCACAGAAAACCGAGCCGATGAAATACAATGACGCATCCAAGAAATCCACCTATCTCCAAAACCACACCTCTTGAGCAAATACAAAAGGAATTCCCAGTTCACATGATCATAGGCCTTCTCCATGTCTAACTTACAAAGAATACCTGGACTTCCCTCCCACAATCAGGCATCTAGACTCTCATTTGCAATGAGCACCGAATCAAGTATCTGTCTCCCTCGAATAAAAGCATTCTGAGGCTTGGAAATAATATTTTCCAACACTGGACTAAGCCGGTTAGCAAGAACTTTTGATATAATCTTATAGACACTACTAACCAAACTTATTGGACGAAAATCCTCAATACACGAAGCCCCATGTTTCTTGGGAATGAGCGCAATAAAAGTCGCGTTAAGTGATTTCTCAAACTTTTTAAAAGCGTGAAATTCACTGAACACCTGCGTGACATCACCTTTCACCACATCCCAACAAGTTTGGAAGAAACCCAATGAGAAACCATCCAGACCCGGCGCTTTGTCCTTAGCCATACTAGAGATGACCTTGAAAATCTCATCTTCATCGAAAGGTCTCTCCAACACACTCACAAGTTGCGGATCAATTGCCTCAAACGATAAATCATCAAGTTTCGGCCTCCAAGATACCGATTCAGTGAGAAGTGTCTCATAATATTGTGCAATATGACTTTCTAGTTCAGTGGGAGAGGATAGCACCTGAGTACTTAAATGAAGCGACTCAATCACATTGTTACGTCGATGAGAATTAGCCACTTTGTGAAAAAACTTCGTACACCTTTCACCCTCTTTGAACCAAAGGGCTCTGGATTTTTGACACCATGATGTCTCCTCTGCCAACAAAACCCTTTCCAACTCTGACACAACCATGGCTTTCCTCAATAACTCCTCCTCAGAGGCCCCTCCCAATGATTCCTTACCCTCTAGCTCCTGCAATTCCTCCAACAAAGTGGACTTTTGATTGTCAGTGTGCCCAAATACTTCCAAGTTCCACTTCTTCAGGTCTTGTTTTAGAGCCTTCAGCTTACCTGCAAGAATGAAACTCGGAGTGCCACTAAACTGGTACGATGCCCACCAAGTATTCACCAACTCTACAAACTCGTTCACTTTAAGCCACATATTCTCAAACTTGAAATACCGGCGACCCCCGTGAATGCCCCCACAATCTAAGAGAATGGGAAAATGGTCTGAACTGACTCGAGCTAACCTTTTCTGACTTACTTCTAGATAATGAGCTTCCCATAACGGCGAGACAAGGAATCTATCCAATTTCGACCAAACATGGCCGTTAGACCATGTGTACTCACCACCCACCAAGGGAAGGTCCATAAGGTCCAAATCAAAGATGAACTCAGAGAATTCCGACATGGCTAAAGTGTGCCGATGATGTCCCGGTCGTTCACTAGGATAACGAGTAATGTTAAAATCACCCCCCATACACCACAGCACATCCCATAAAGAGTAAATTCCCACCAACTCCACCCACAACCTTCGCCTATCTCTATCCATATTGGGACCATAGAACCCTGCAAAAGCCCAAACCCACCCATCGCTCACATTTTTGAATAACACCGAAACCGAAAACTCCCCAACACACTCCTCAATTGCCTCAACCACTCTTTTATCCCACATTAATAACACACCACCTGATGCTCCCTGAGAGGCCAAATAGGACCAACCCACATACGAACATCCCCATATACTACGCACCAATCTTCTATCAATAAAACCCAACTTTGTTTCTTGCAAACATATCACATCACCCTTCCACGATCTCAATAAAGCTTTGATACGAAGACATTTATTACTATCATTGAGACCCCG
The DNA here is from genome assembly GCF_004785595.1 of Juglans microcarpa x Juglans regia. Taxonomy (NCBI): domain Eukaryota; kingdom Viridiplantae; phylum Streptophyta; class Magnoliopsida; order Fagales; family Juglandaceae; genus Juglans; species Juglans microcarpa x Juglans regia. The sequence continues at coordinate 14,558,597 of NC_054600.1, read as the reverse complement.
TACATTCCACAATACAATCTTAGGCTTCATTAAAACTTAACTTTCCCCTCCCTTTCGGTCTAACCCTTCCGCTACTCCCATCCTTAACTTCATAATTGATGGAGCATGTTAAACGTTTAAGTTCCCTGACTTGTTTTGTAGCTGATTTCGATCTACTAGCTTCAATAGCCACAAGAAGGGCCATAAATTGCTCCTCATTTTGTAACTCCTCTACCTTTTTAAAAATCCAATTCAATGAAACACTCCAATATTCAGAACTGGGAGGAAGTATACATAGAGGAGTAAGAGCCCCCTCCTCACTAACACAATTATTGGGATTCAAAATCAGTTCCGAGCCACCCAAGCTAATAGGTTCACCACTTAAGGCCATATTTTTACAAGGACTGCCATCCCCAGAAATTATCCCACCAACAACACTCAACTCCATTGGTGTGGATCCAAGCAGATACTCAGACTACACCTGCACAGCCTCACCCGAAGATGATATTCCATTTTCCATCGCTACTGATTGCACTTGCACAGCCTCAGGACCTTCGACCACCACACATGGCTCAGAGAGCCCATTCTCCACCATCATCCCTAGAAACGAAGAAGCAGAATCGTTTCTCAAACTCTCCAACACTAACGGCTCCCCCGAAATCTCCCCCTCCTCTAAATCCTCCCGTCGGAACACCTTTACTGGCTCACCTGAGTGGTCGACAGAGTTCGTCGACAATTTCTGTGCTGGAAGAGTTGCCGGTGAGATGCATATCGGCGCCACAGCCTGGTCCGAAATCTTTGACCTGGAAACTTGCCCCGAGACCTCGATTGCCACTGCCCTCCATACTTGCTTTGGGCCTGAGGCCTGACCTGTACCATGGCCCAACACTAGACCTGTAGAACCAAGCCCATCCTTACGGCCCATGAAGTCCTTCAGCTCTGCCTTGCCTTTAATGCATCGTTTTAAGTAACTAATTTCGTCTAACACGATGCCCACCTTCGCCTCTAAGCCAACTAACGTCCTCCATATACTTTCCTCATTTAACCCCAACAGTCTACTGTCTTCTCCACCATACCTCTGCACGTCCTCGACACTGTTATCGCCTGGCACCACGTCTCTCACAGCACGCGGTTCAGCACCTCACTGTACGATCTAGCAACTCCTGCCCACGACGATGAAGCACCTCCCACTCCTCTGTTCTTCTTTCCAAACTCTGCCTGGGTCGAAACAGCAGATGCAGAAAGCTCCATTAAAGAATCTCCAAAGTTCCTTCATCCTTCCCCCTTCCTCCCTTCTGGAATCACAAGCAAACCTCTCCTCTTGTCGCGACCAAATTCTGAAAGGGATATGAAACTGCCATGGAGATTACGTCCCTTCCTCACTTTTAACACAGTTTCACCTTTTCTACGAGTTCTCAAAAACTCATGAGAGTCCAGTGTTTATGCGCCTTCCTTCACCATAGAACCCAGCCAGCCCAGTGTTTCAACATCTATTGAAATGTATTTCACCACATGGCGACTACTTTCTATAATCCTCCACCACCTTGCGTTCTCCTTTCTGAACTCAAAAAGCTTATGGTCAATGAACACCTCATTACACAACCCCATCTAAACCAGCCCACAAACAATACAACCCTAATGACTTAGTGAAACACTAATCCCTCAAGGAGAAAAAGTCATTAACGAATCACTACAAACAGTAAGGAAAAAGCCACAACGAAAACTGAAACTGTACGGAGAGAAAACCAAGGTTTCTCAAGTGTTCTGATGCCATTCACTGGATTTTGGAAACCTGATTTCACTTAATCAAAAAAGGCCTGAGAAATTATAGATGCTTTTCAACTAAAGAAGATAAAGTCATAAGTCTGGAGTGGTGGGTCTCCTAGCATGTTGGAAAGGACAGTTTGGTGGTCATCAATGTGCATTATTGTGGAAAATGGTAAGTTCATATTGATTGGATTTGCTTTGTTTGAAGCATTTGGTGTCCAAGTTATTTCATTCTGAACTATAAGTTCTACGTTTAGAAATTCCTATGTGCACATGTTTCTTAATTTCCAACAATTCCAAATGAAGTTACAAGGTGACAAAACTGGAAGGAATGGCCACCTTGTTGTTGCAACAATGACATGATACTTTGGATGATAAAGGGTGGAGCTATGAACTTGATGAAGGTAGTGGTGCAATTACAGGTAGATAATATATTGAATCATTTTGGTTGTCTATGCAATTTGAATTGCCCTTTTTGTATATTGTATAATCTGAGGATGTGACTTTCTTTTCTTTGTTTAATCTTTGAAGATCCTGACATGAAAATCATTGAAGAACAGCAAGTATTGTATATGTGCAAAAAGTTATGAAGTCAACAACATGAAGAAGAAGAAGAAGAAGAAAAACAGAGAATGATTTTATATGTCTGTAAAATTGTTTGTTTTTTAAGTTTTAATCTTTACACTTTTACTTTTTTAGAATTTTTTTTTTTAGATTTTAGGTCTTTTTTTTTTTTTTTTTTTTTAGGTATCTGTTTTTAGATTTTTTTTTAGAGTTTTTAGTATCTTTTTTTTATACTGTTTTTAGAATTTTTTATTATATTTTTTAGGTATATGTTCATACTTATTTTAGCACTTTCATTGTGTCATTTTTCTTCTCGTTAAAATTTTGCTGTGTATTAAATATTGCAGAAAAAAATTAAAAATAAAAATAAAAAGTTCAAACCGAATACCTGGTTACAACCCGAGTATCCGGGTAACCAGTTTTGCTTGGAATCTAAAACGGATACCCACCCGGGTTTGAATCGGTTTTACCTAGGCGAGTATCTGCCCGGTTTTAAAAATTCGGATGCGGATCCGGATATTCCTTGGTATCCGGATGCACAGCCCTACTCAACTTCTACATGATTGTGAAATCATTGTGTGTTTCTTACTTTCCATGTAACAAAAGCACCTCCAAAAGATATTACATTATCATGTAATAGATCTTCAATCTAAGGAAGAGTCTATTTGGTTAGTATCAATAAAGTCTTCCAATCTAAGGTACCCATAAAAAGCAATTAATAAAGGTAAAAAACACACCCACTAAGATAAGTCAATAGCCTTCAATCTTTCTTTTTCGCTTACTTTTTTCAGAGATTATTGGTGGGTGTCGATATTCTGTGCTACGAATCATTTGTATCTAAAACTGCTTACAATTTATACACATGGGCAAGGTGAAAAAGTGCAGACCTGATCTAGACCACATTCAATACCAACAAGTTAGAAGCTAAACCCAGAATGGCCATAAAACATTTTACAAACAGGCTTGCTCGATACCAAGTCTGTTTACAAGAAAAACCCCGCGGGCCATATAGTGTACAAAAAATAAAAAGATGCACAAAAACCTTTAACTTGAGCACACAAACAGGTGAAATGTGTGATGAGAAACCAATATTTAAAAAGCGTCACCTGCACACTTAGCAGACAATTGAAATGAAAAGTGGTTGCCATCCGCCCAGCTGCTTCCATTTCATAGGAAATTTCCAAGGCATTTGAATGATCCCCAACTTTACAGTCTTCCTCAATTAGAAGATCATAAATTTCGTCAGTAGCCCTCAGCCCACCTTTGGCTCCCTTCAAAAACACTTTGTTCGCATCTTCCAAGTGCTTCTTCCTAACAAGCTCCTCTGCACAAAAGAAGCACTTGATCAATGACTAAAGTTCAACTAAATAGACATAAATAAGCAAAACAAGATTGTATTTTGTACCAACAAGAACTAGCCAAGCCTGGCGAATATCGTAGTTTAATTTCTCCATTGCTGAGAGGATTTCTTGGCCTCTAGCGGCATGACCTTGAGAACCAAACAATCGAATCAATGCGACAAATGTTTCATGCAATGGACGAAGGCCTGCACTCAACTCCCTCCTCAAGGATTGCATCTGCAACCAAGTAAGAACAAATTCAGTCTTCAATATTCATGATCGTGCAAAATACACAAGAATACCATTTTTTTACATGATTTAGTGGTGCCAGCAATGATAATGTTGTTATTGAATTTGTCTTCTTCAACAGGAACACAACAAGAATAATCACACAGATAATGATGAAAATAAGAAGCTGCCATGGAGACTACAGAAATTTAACTATAACTTTGCTAGAAACAGACGTAGCCACTCATATCATGCATATCAAACAGCTCCACAGTCCGATGCAGAGAGCACACACAATTAGAAGCTACACACTAGACTTTATCCCAACACATGTTGCCTCGATGTCAGGTTATAACAAGCTGTAGTAAATTATAAAGTAATGCCATAGTTGGCCCCACTGCTTGTCATTAATAAGTCACGGTTATTAACATCAGGAGTATTGCAATGTAAATCCACATGGGTGATGCAGTTTATCTACCCCTCACATTGCAATCGATTCGTAAACGATTAGTCTATTCTCAAGCTGGGTTAAATAGTAAAATTTGATTTGTAAGATTCAAATTTTAAAATTTATTTTCTAAATCAAGTTATGTTATATAAGGACTATTATATGTACCACACGGTACACCAACCTGAATAGAATTTTTCTATTCATTATTATCATTATAATAAAGAAAACAATAACCAAAAAAGAAATGTAGTTTGAACTGATGGCATACGGCGCCTTGGTGGTCGGCGTTGAGAGCGTGAGAGACAATCAAGCCGTGGAAGGAGCGCGGGCCGGGGTTGAGGCCAGCGGCAATCATGTCATAGATGACATGGGAGACACCGAGAGAGTCACGGTTCCTGGCGCGCTCCATTAGCTCCTCCATGAAGGAGAAGCGAAGACTCTTTTCCGCCGCTGATGGGACGGAGGATGAAGAATCGTTGTCCTTGGAATGCTGCTTCCTCCTCCTAGTTTTGGTTCGCTTTTCGGGAGAGGAGACTGCGGAAGAGCGAACGACGACGAGAACGCGTCGTGGGATAGGGGGAGAGATGAGGGGTGGGGGTTTGAAGGGGAGTGCAGCCCCAGTATGGATCAGGAAAAGGGAGGACATTGATGAGCAGTCGGATAAGAGGTCTCAGGAATTGCAGTAGAGGGACAGAGTGAGGTTTAACTGGGAGACTGCTGGGGGTGGGGTTTTTTAATAACACGTGTCTTGACTTCCCGTGTTCGATAAACAAAAGAAAATGCTTGGTATCCAAAAGTAAAATATTAACAGAAAGCACGCCCCGTACATAGCCAACGGTAAGCATCGAGCAAAGATCGTTGGGGTATAGTAATTACAGTTTATCAATCCAAACAATAATTTACTTAAAATAATGTTAGAGCTCCCGCCGGGCTCCCGCTAAAGCTCTAACATAGATTTTTATGTATTTTTTTAAAGTTATTTTTTATATAAATTTTTTTAATAATTTTAAATATTTTTAAAAAATAAAAAAAGTATACAATATGATTAAAAAATATTTTCTTAATCACGAAATAAAATAAATAATATTAAATAATAATTTTTATTTTACTTCATGATTAAAGAAGTATTTTTTAATGATTTTTTTTTACTTTTTAATTAAGGAAGTGTTTTTAATAATGTTCTAAATTTATTTTATTTTTAAAAAATATTAAAAAAATCTATATAAAAAATAATTTTAAAAAAACACATGAAAATATATAAAAACACATGTTATAGCTCTAACGGGAGCCCCCCGCGGGAGCTGTAGCATTGTCCTTTACTTAATAACCACTTCTTACATATACAATAATACAATAAAAATTATAAAAAAAAAAATTAACATTCAAAACTAAATCAGTTCGGATGAGGCACAGAAATTTCGCTCTCTGTAAGAATATTTAAGCCTTTTGCAATATTATTTTGGGCATGTTTAGGAAATGAAATGTGATAAGAAATCTATGAATAGTAAAATATTGGGTTTTGAGAAATGAGAGAGAATAAATTTAATAAAAATATTATAATAAAATATTATTAAAATATATTATTTTTAATATAATCATTGTTTTAAAATTTAAAAAAGTAATATTGTTTCTTGTATTTTATTTAGAAGTTTGGAAAAGTTATAATAATTATGTGATGATTAGATGAAAATTTTGAAGGTTTGAAATCGAAAAGTAAATGTGTTTAAGTGATGTTTGGGAAAAAAATTATGAAAATTCTTGAAATGAGATGAGAAGAGAATATCTCAATTTCAAAACAAGCCCTTAGTTTAGGCACATGCTGTGAAAGTCTTTCAGAAAATGAAGATTTGACAAATAATCTACCTATTATGGAAGACGAAACTTTTGAGGATTGGATGAGTGAGGATTCTATTGTTATGTGATGATTGTAGAATAGAATGGACCTCACATTACCACCATGGTTGAATTTTGTGATTCTTCTATAAAAGATGTGAAAACCTATTGTTGCATCCTTTTCGGTTTGGTTCGATTTTACAATGATGAATCGGTTTTGAGCTTTTTGTTGGGTTGCTTCCTTCCTCCAATGTTGCATTAACCGGTTAGGTAATGTTGCACTTGCGGTTAATTTCTCCTTATCTTGGATTAGTATTGTTCATCCGGGTTTCAATCTAGGAACTTGGGTATATTCGGATCGAAACCCAGGTTTCAAAACTGAATCGATACCCGCATTGAAACCAATTTTTAAAAACCCAAAACCCAGGTTCTTGGTTGCACCCGATTTTTTTTTTCTTTTAATCAAATCCTACATGTTATGAATATTTTTCATGAAAAATTTGATGCAGCATTCAAACTATATTTATTTAATTTTTTAAATCAATGCCTACATGTTTCTTGACCATCAATTAAAAGCCACATGGAGAAGTGAGTAAAAAAAAAAACCATAAAATGGACAATTCATTGGACATAATATAGATTTTTCTTTTGAGTTTCTATCTATTTAGTTGCTAGAAAAGAATAAAAAATAAATAAACATCAAAACATTCAAACCGGACAAAAAAAAAAAAAGTACCTTGTACCTGGGTTTTTCTATGCAGGTACTGGCCCGGATTTGTTCCAGGCTTTAACTGGAACCCGGTTATTGGACCGGGCCAAGAAAAAATCGGGTCCGAATAAACAGGCCTATCTTGGATCATTGACTTTGGTGGTAAAAAACATATATATATATATATGATATATCATCTCTTTTTTCTAATTTGATACATATTGAACACTAATTTGTTTTAACTGATGGCTCTTCTTGGCCTATTGTTTGAAAAAATTTATTTCTCTTACCATTCGCTCCCTATGTTTTAGGTTTTACCTTTAATTTGCTCCGCTCGCTATGTTTTAGGTTTTACCTCTAATTTGCTTTCTATTACCTGGTTTGGTAAACTATATCATTTCATCTCTTATAATCATTATAATTTTTCTAAACTCCCACACAAAATATAATAAATAATTCAATTTTTTTAAATTTCAAATTAAAAATTATATTCTAATAATATTTTATTCAACTTTCAATTAATCTTAATAGTGTAAAATCCATTTTCCCGCACCTCTTGTATCTTTTATCAGATAAGACCATAACATGTCAATTTTGATGATTTATCTTATTCATGAGAATTATAAATTTTAATTGACATATTGATATACGTTGAGTATATTGAGCTGAAGCACAGTAAAATCTTTAAAAAAAATATTATCAATTGAATAATAAATTCATTATTACTAACAGCAGTAATGGATTTCTAATCTTGAAAAAATTCGGAACTCAAATGTGTTCTTAGATAAATATGTTTCTACATTAGAGGTGAAAAACCGACCTATCGGTTCGGTTTTGAGCAAAAACTGAAACCGATCGATAGGTGTTATTTGGTGGGACAAACCGGCCGAAACCGACCGTGTAAGGGGTAAAACTGACTGGTTCGGTTACCGGCCGGTTCACAGTCAGTTTAACGGTTTGGGTCACACTTTTTGGGCTGGTTTGGACTATTCTTTTTAGGTCATTTTAAAAATCCAATTCAACCTCCTTTTGGGCTCAATTTATTATTCAATATCATCTACATTTTAGACATTTTTTTACAGATTTTTTAAAATTCATTTTATATATTCAATTTCTTTTAAATTTTAATGTCATGTATACTATTAGTAACTAATAACTACTACATATATACTACTTATAATGTATAATCTTATTATCTTATATACCAATCACTAGATAAATAAAAATAAATAAATAAAACTCCACTGGATGTTTAATACACATGACAAACAAAACCAAATTGTCTTAAGTAAGTAAGAAACAAATAACAATTGTTCTCGAATAAAATTTCACAAATCTTCATTTTTCAAGATTCCAAATAAATTCCCAATGTAGTCTTTAACTTTCAGTCATCAACAGTTGTGATGAACGATGTTCCTAACTCTATATAGAAAAAATCAAATAATCAATATTAATAATTAGGATAATAAAAAAATTAAATTAAATTAAATTATAAAAGTAAATGAATATGAAAATTGAATAAGACACATTACCAGATTCTACTACAAAACTCTCAACATTATCTATGGAGTCTCAAATATCAATTGGTGTTACGGATGTCGCAACCAATTCTGAGTACAAATAAGTGTCTTAACAGTTCTCTCGGAACCAATGAACTCCGAAAAGGATTAAGTGCTGGACCTCTTGTACTAAATGTTGACTCTAATGCAACCGTGAAAACAGGCATGACTAATACGTCTCGTGCAATCCTCGCGCATATAGGATAGTTAAGCTCATTCACTTTCCACCAATTCAACAAATCAAAAGATTGGTTGAATGCCTCACAATCATATGATAAAATACTAGTTTGTCTCTGTTTTGGTAGCAGTAGATCCAGAAGCAATCGATGTTAGCAACCACTCATAAAAAAGTTATGACTCATGATTATCTTCAGCATCATTTGGAAGTATAGATGCCGGAGGGGAACATGTTCTCTGCTAGTCAAGGTAGAACCGAACGTAGCATTATACTTTGCATATTATGTCTGATAATAAATGTCTCACCCTCGATAACAATTCTTCAGCCCAATTCTCATCATTATTTTTTTTCAGGTGGAAAGTAAGAAGCCCCAACTTACTACGTGGATGAAGGACAACTACAATCAACGACAAAAAATTCATCATATTCAATGAACCCCAATAATTATCAAATTTAATTCTCATGCTTATGGTCATGCTCATCAAACAAATATTCTCACTTTCACTCAGCTTAACCAACTCTTTTTGGAGCATACAAATCTCCAAAAAATTTGTGTTTACCGTGGCATGTAAAGATATAGAAAATCGACAAATGACATCATAAAACATCTTAAAAAATTTCACAAAAACCTGCACTGTCTCCCACTCATCAGCTCTAGGAGGCCCAATGTTTCCATCCTTAAAGTAAGAGAGAAAATTGTAGTCCTCACTCTCCATCCGACTAAAAACCTTCTTAAATTTCTCAGCAGTCTCCAACATCATATAAGTTGAATTCCATTGGGTTTGCACATCAAGGCACAATATTTTTTTACAATCAATTTTCTATTTTTCTGCACATCTCTTAAACTTTTCTAATCTTGCAGGGGATGAGTGCACATATCTAACCGTATTTCTAACCATTGTAATTGCATCATCACACTCCTTAAGACCCTCATTCACGATAAGGTTCAGAAAATAAGCACAACATCTCATGTGCATATACTTTCCACCAACATATTCTCCGTCAAAAAATACCTCAAATATAAAATTGTAGTATCATTTGAGCTAGAATTATCAATAGTAACAGTAAATATCTTATCAATGTCCTAATGAAGGAGGCATGATTCAATATATCTTCTAATAGTATACCATCGATGATTAGGGATTAAACAAAAATTAATAATTTTTTTTTTGTAATTTCCAATCACTGTCAATGAAATGGGCAGTTTGGCACATATAATTAAGATTTTGTACCGATGTCCACGTATCGGTAGTTAATGAAATCCTTATTCCCCCATCTTTAAACAACTTTTTAAGTTTGGCTTTTTCGAATGCAAATAATTTCATACAATTTCTTGCAACCGTCACTCAATATGATACTTTAAATCTAGGTTTAAGCAACCAAATCATCTTCTTAAATCATTACCCTTCAACAATTCTAAATGGTAATTTATCGAGGATTACCATCTCTGCAAGCGCCAACCTCATAGCCTTCTCACTATATTTATTATGGGTTAAAATATTTCTTAACGAACTATCACTCTCTCCAAATCCCTTCGAGGGTGCCTCACCTGCCAATGTTATTTGGTATTTATCTAAAGGCTCACGTTTATGAGTATTTTTGGGACATGAAGGTAGATAGTTTTGCATGGTTGAAGTTTCATTCATTTTCGAGTAGCAAGCGTATATCTTGCCACAATAATTACACTTGGCCTTAGGATCATCTATGAAACAACCCTCAGTTTTTGTAAAATGATCTCAAACAATTGACAGGTCATTTCCCTTCCGTTTCTTAGGAAGTGGACAATTACTACTACTAGGAGCACTTGAGACCGGGAGTTTTGGTATTTGGGAGTTTGAATTAAAATCAATTGGACTTGACGAAGAATCCATCTAACATGTAAAACAAACAAAAAACAAAAAAATCAACACAAGTGTCAATTACACAGCAGCTAGTTTGCAACTTGACAAACAACACAAATCTAAGATTCTAATTTATTTTTTAGATCGCTCATAAACTTCACAAGTTATTTTAAGAATTAAAATAATTTTATAACAAAATTGTCAACACAAGTTAATAATTTGAAATTTCTATTAATTTGATTTTTATCCCCTCTATTGAGTGACTGAGTCTTATAAATTAAAAACTTAATTATACAACTTATCAAAATCAGCAAATGGCAAATGCCGCAGTGTCTCCCTCTATTAATTTGTATCCCCTCTATTGTTGACAGTGTTGTGTGTGTAGCGAGTTTCGAGCAACTCATTCATGCAAATTCTCATCAACATGGTGTTCAATGTTCATCATTATCCCAAACCAGAAAACTCTATCCCTAACCCTAGACCCAAATAGCACAACGGCACAACCTCTTATCAAAAAATAAATTTTAACAAAATTAGACTCATCAGTCGACAGTCATCACTAAAATTAAAACAAAATATCAAAGTATTCAAATTTCAAAATCATACCTAAAAAAAAAGTGGAGCGATGGAGGCTAGAGCCTGGAGGAACATGGAACGGTGGAGGCTACACTGTTTGTCAGAGGAACGTGGAGTGGTGGATGCTGCGTCGCTGCCGTTGGAGAGCTGCGGAAGGCTGAAGTTGGAGAGCTTAGAGGCTGGACGCTGGAGTGGAGGGCTGCGGAAGGTGAGGGACGAAGACTCGAATGAGAAGAAATGAAGAAGCTCTACTCGGGTTGTTTAAACCCTACGTAGAGGTGTCATTCCCTTTATGTTTTTTTTTTTTTAACTCCTGAAGCAAAATAACGTCGTTTCACTTATTTAAGTGAAACGACGTCGTTTTTTAACGGTATATATTTATATATATATATAAACAAGTAGCTGACGTCGGCTGGTTCAACGATTTTTCCTTGGTTCAAATCGGGACCGAACAAGCCGACAGTTTTGTTAAATTTCTACTGCCGAATACCGATTCCCTATCGATTTCGGCCGGTTCTGAGCTCTGGTGGTCGGTCTAAGTCGGTCCCGGTCGGTTTGTCGGTTTCTTGTACACCCCTATTCTATATTGTTAATGTAGTAAAATATAATCTTCAAAATTCATAGAAATTAGAACATATTATTAAGAGAATAACTTCTGGTCAATCCAGTTGCTCCCCCCAAAATAACAGCCTCCAATGGGAGTGTTTCCCATAGGCCCCCTATTTTAGTAATCATATGATTGCACAACACCGCATAACTCATAGGAACAAAATCTAGAAACTCTCTCAGTCGACGTAACCCTAGTATCCGTGATCCTTTCAGCCGTCGATGCCCTCTCAACACATCACATAACCCTTGAAGTCGTGACCCTCTCAGCCAACGTTGGGATTGGTGCCATGAACCTCTTAGTCAACAATGGGACTTCGTGTTGTTACCCTCTCAACCAACGACATCTCTAGAATCTCTTTAATAATGAAATTCATCTGAACATCTTCATTTATTTTGGATTTAGTTCATATGTTAACTGGGGGGGGGGGGTGTTGCTGTTACATTTTGTTGTGTTGCTCACTTTTCTCAACTATTTGTTAAATAATGTAAGTTGTCTATAATGGCGAATATAGATATAGAAAATATTACTTATGGATGTTGTATATCGAGTGTTTTGAAGAATGTATGATGTCTCTTAATGTTATTTTTTTATAAGATTGAAGAATTATATGTCAAGCTTAGATCATGGTAAGATGATCTTGTCTATATAGTTACTGTAAAATTTCAATGGAACCTTATATTTTGGTGATATATGGATTTTCATTGTCCCTCATGCCTTCAAAAAAGATGATGATGGTGGTTGCTTATGTTGTTCATATGCTAAAGAAATTATGGTCAGGTTTTACGAATGTTAGCAGGTGCTGTTTTGGTGATACACCCTTAAATATAGATTTACTAAAAGAAAACAAGGGCATTGCACTTGATACAAGAAGACAACAGCTATGAGCACTTTGCATTTCTTTGTACTCCATAAGTGGCTGACTTTGATTGATATAGTCAAAATCTGATTTATTACTTCCTTGCCTTTAACCAATTTCTAAACCTAGATTTCACTACTTCCAATGAGCACATACTACGTTCTTTTGATCATATGGTTTTGACAGTAAACAAGTAGGCCATGCATGTGATAAGTTGGCTTTGTTGGCTACTAATTGTTAGGCCTTTTTGGGTTTTTTTTTTTATATTCTAGACATATAAAATAGATGGCTAAGAATCCACTTGCATATTTTTCAGGGCTTCTTGGCTTCTATGCTCTCCCTTTGGCTTAATGCTCTAAGCCAGAATTTGAGTTTTTTGACATTCTGGACAATTCTCCCTAATAGAATTGTTTCTCTCTAATACTTACTGCGGATTTTACTAGATTTAGTGCATATATGTTTCTCAAGAAACACAGAAAATTTGTCATAACATACAAAATCTACAAAGATCTCCAAACCATGTAAATTGCAGAGATGATGACAGTGATGGATAGGGGGGAAGATAGCATTCGGCGGTCTGGAAGGGGTGCGATGGTCTGGAAGTCATGCCTAATGCGGTATTCAGGAAATGGTGCAAATGTGGCGCCCCCGACCCCCACATACGGAAACTTAGGAATCGAGACGTCTGAATGATGACAACACGGTCACGCATCCCAACAATAAGTGTCAAGTGTGTGTACATGCAACAGTGTACAACAAAACAAAGTAATGGATAATTTAAATAAGTCGTCTAAGTACCAAAATTGTTTAATACAACTTCACTTAAACCAAAGCATTTAAAAAAAAAAACAACACAATTATCCCATAAAAACATAATAATACCAAATACATAATTCAAAACGGAAAACAATTCCCAAACATGAGCGACTGATCCCAAATCACTCCTTTGCCGGAGCCAAATTCTCAGGCTCAACATCAACATCTACATCAAAATCTGTGATACTATAAAATAATACCGCAGGGTAAGGAATACCACATGAGATATGAATCTCAGTAAGTAACAATCCAAACAACCCACGAGATAAAAATATATTGATGCAACAACAATTATGCATGTATATGATGAAATATTCATGAGACCCAAAAACATCATTTTTTTGGAAAATGATTATTTTTCAATGCACGCCAAAATTCCATTTTGGCCCAAAACATTTCATTAAAACATTTCCTACCATTTTCCTTGAAAATGACCCAAAAATAAGTAATCCACTATTTTTCCAGAAAATGGTCTACATAAAATCCTTTTTATCAAAACCCACCATTTTTCTAGAAAATGGCCCAAATATCCAATTTAACCGTATGCACTATGATCTCCCCTAGGGATCATCCGCACACCCTGCCTCCATTCATCATACCATGGGTAACGACCCAAGGGTAAGCAACCTCTAACCCTCGCCAGCAAAAGGGGCCACGGAGTCGGCACGAGAGCGTTATCATCCCGTCCGATTCCGTTGTCGCCCAGCTACAACCCAGGAGATATCACTCAGTATATTCCGCTCCCGAGTGACCAGAGGAGATCCATCGAGATAATACCCCACATATTCCGCTCTCGAGTGACCATAGGAGCTCCACCGAGATAATACTCCATCTCAGCTTGAGGTCGTGATACACAAGCACCCAAAAACCATTTCTCACATGAAAACTCAGTTTCCAATTAAACACGAGAACATGCATGCCATTATGCGAAAATCCAATTTTCATTTACAAACATGAACATGCATACAATTATGCAATGATAAATGACACAACACAAATGTTCACAGTCAACAAATCCAATCACACATACAACTTCATTCTCCAATCTAACCAACTCCTTTATTTCTCGGACTCAGTTTGACTCAACCAACCAATTCACAATAAATACGAGTTAGCACATAAATATAATTAAATCTCAAAAGTTCTTTAGAAATATACTTACAGCACTATAATATAATTTTTGGAGGATCAAGGAGGTGCTAGAAGTGGCAGCACAACAACGCAACAGTGCAAATGGACAAGGGTCGTGGGTCTCAAAAATCTAATTTTTGAACGGGAACAAACGAAGATTTGGGATGGCTAGGGAAGGGTTTAAGGGTGTTGGTGAAGCTACTGGTGGTGGTGATTGGCCGTTGGTAGCGGCCTGGCGGTGGTCGAAAGCCAAAAAGCACAAATCGAAAAATGCAATGGATAGGCTTCACCGGTGGTAGATCGGAGCTGGGGAGGGGTGGTTTGGGTGGTTGGAGGGCCGATGGTAGTGTGATGAAGAGATGATGGCCAACAGTAGCGGGACGGCAGCGCTGGAGCGAAAATGTCGAGCGGCTTCTAGCCATGCATGGGGGCTAACAGTGGCACAGGGTGAGTTGAAAATGGATGGAGGTGTTCGCTGGCCGAAGAGGAAGAAGATGTGAAGGGCGGTGTGGCTCACGCCGGCATGCGGCCACGCACAGGAGGCTAACGAAAAATGGACGAGGAGAGAGGGGAGGGTGGCTCGCGCGTGTGGGAAACGGAAAGTAGAGGAAAAAGAAAAGAGAATAAGGAAAAGAAAAGAGGGAAAAAGAAAAAGTGAGGGAAAGAAATGAGGTTCAATCCTCACAACTTGGGTAAAAAAATTGATCTAATGAAAAGAATTTCAATACAATAAGTTGAATAAAATAATTTAAATGCAGTGACTAGCTAAAATAAAATAATGATAAAAATCTAACAACACAATAATTTTAAAGCCCACAAACAAACTAATTTAAATTAAAAAGCAATTTAAATGCAAAATAATAATTAATATTAAGAAAATATATCAAAATAAATTTCACAACTTGAAAATCATAAAAATAAACTAACGAGTAATTCAATAAATTTAAAACAAGAGAACCAATATTTAAATTAATTAAAATACTCATTTAATTAAAATACACTAAAACACGAGGTATCACAACAAAGGTCTGGAGGGGGTGCGTTTAATATTGAGAATCACTTAGAAGAAGCAATAATTGCTAACAAGACAACGAACTAATCAACTATGAAAGTGTCTTATATTTTTGTCAATTGCTAATATGGTAGTAGCAAAGGTAATAAATCAATGATAAATAGGTTGAATCAAGATTTAGACACAGTGATCATGTATAGTTTCTCTTTATTGCAAGGCGCATGCGTAGGTCTACATGGTTTGTATATGTGAAGATGATCTTGAAGGTTGGATATTTTGAATTAACTTAAGTGTTTGATGATTTGATCTCTAGAGCTAGATGAGAATGTAGAATAGAGAGGAATAAGAATAAAACATTAGTTTTGACATCCCTTAGTAAGCTAACCCTCAGGGTGGCCAAAATCGCATCGCCTTCATGATAGCTCAAATGGGGGCCACTCATGTGGTGTTTGTTTTTTAGCATCATTTCATTGTTGGATTGATTTAATCAGTATATGAATATGCAACTGCATTTATCTTGAGTTCTTTAGTGTAGTCTTTGATTTTGTATTTGATTCCTTTCTTTACTATATATTTGCTTAATTTATTGATTTTCAAAGTGTCTCTCATACCCTCGGGGTGGTGAATCAGAGAGGCACAAGAACTCCAAGAAGATGCTATAGGGCTTTTGATATCATATGGAGCCATCGTCACAGTATAATATATCATCTTATTCAGTCTGGCACCCTTTCAAACTAGATGAAATAAATCAAAAAATTGATTTTTGATCAAGAATGAAATCTTATTGGAATCTCTCATATCCAGTTCATCCTTTGTAGCTTTTAGACTGAGTTCTTCGAATGCCAAATAGGGCTTTCGATATCATATGGAGCCATCATCCTAGTATTGGTGGCTGAGATTTGGCCATAGATGGTGACTGGAGTGGATGGTGGCCTCTTGATATTTTTTTTGTTTTTTTTCTAATTTTGATATGTATTATAAAAGGTTAATTTTTTTATTATTATAAAGAGTCTTGATTGGTTTTTTAAACA
The DNA here is from genome assembly GCF_004785595.1 of Juglans microcarpa x Juglans regia. NCBI lineage: Eukaryota > Viridiplantae > Streptophyta > Magnoliopsida > Fagales > Juglandaceae > Juglans > Juglans microcarpa x Juglans regia. The sequence goes on along the minus strand of NC_054600.1, from coordinate 14,542,116 downwards.
ACCATACTTAACATGTGGCAACTTGCGATCAGCCACATGTTTTCTATTGACAATGAAGGTAAGAAAAAGTAATGAATGGTCATATTTCTAAATAGCTTATATCAAATGATTTTATTCTTAAAAAAATATCGCACAAGAACCTAATCCTAAATCTATCATAACAAAGAGGGTGTATGATCAAATTTACTTAAATTTTCTCCAAAAAAAAAAACCTCAAGGGTAAAAATTTTATTTTATGTAAGAAGAACACAATTTAATAATGGTGAAAATAGAAATTAGAGAAAAGATGAAAAACCAAATAAGAGGCACTAGTTATCTGAAAGAGAATCTCAAGGAAAAAGGTAATTTTGCTCACTAAATACAAAACATTATTCATATGTCAATAAATATTGTAATATCTCAATAAACATAGAATTTGAAATATTGTAATTATTTTTAAAGAAATCAAAATCTTTTTTATTTCTACGAGTAAGTTATGCATAGAAAAGGGAGAGAAAAAAAATTAATTTGAGCTCGCAGTCCTTCTAGTTTACTATAAGGGAATCGAAGAGAAAATCTTTATGGTAAAGAGAATACTAGGTCTAATTTCTTTTTTCCAGATCTAAAGTACGTTCTATTCTCTTCAATTTATAATGTTTTATGATTTTTAGATACAAACGATTAGGGGCTGAAATTAGGGGTGGGCAGTGAGGCTCTGCACCACGCTGCCCCGCCCCTGTATGGGCGAGGTGGATCCCCCGTCTACCAGATGTCCTCAACCCCCACCCCGCCCCCGCATCTATATAATATGTATAATTAAAAAAATCCCCCAATCATCAAAACAACGTCGTTTTGCCATGGCTCCTATGATCCCCATCTCATCTCTCTCTCTCTCTCTCTCTCTCTGTTAACACCTTTGAAGGACCCAGTACCTTAGCACCACTCTCTCTCCCTCTCGCACCGTTCATCTATCGCACGTCGTCTCCGTTGTTGTCTGTCGCCGAAGGTAAGTGCCCCGTGCACTGCTCATTCCTTATTAATAGTTTTTTTCTTGAGTTATGGAATAGGGATTATGGAGGATGGAATTAAATTGAAGAGTTTGAGGATGTGATTGTGAATTGTGTGTTGTGGAAGATTGATTTGTGCATGTGTTTGTATGATTGTAATTTGTAAATTCTTTGGTGTGAAATTTTAGGGTTCCAATCTCCTAAATTAATTTAGGGGTTTTAATTTAGAATTTTAATTAAATTTTCTAGAGTCTAGGATTTTGGATTGGAGCCCAAACTAATTTAGGGTTTCGGATTAAACTAATTTACGGTTTCAATTCAAAACCCTAAATTAGTTTAGGGGTTTTAATTTAGGGGTTTTAATGGTATTGAGTGATTTTATGCATATAATTTTTTATAATTTTTATTTTAAATTAAGATTGGTGATTTGGTTATGTAAAATCTGAAATTTAAAGAGTTTTTTTAAATATTTTTTCGAAGTAATGCTGTCATATTGATATCTTGATTGGTTGTGAAATAAACTGTATATATAAATATCATTATTTGATAACTAATTTTCTTTTAAAGTTACCTCTAAATATACACAATGTTTCTACATATACTATATCTTGCAATATCTCAATTAACACCTAATTTGAAATATAAATGTTTGAATTTAAGTCATTAATTATTATGTATATATATATATATATATATATTATCTGAAATGATTTTTTCTTTTCCTGAAGTCTCATAATTTTTTTCTTTTTTCCGTTCTGTTTTTTATCCTTATAGGAGTTATTGATTTAGTAAAATAGCTATTCTGTGTTTTATCCCATTACTGTGTATCTCATATAAGAAGCATACTTTAAATTAACAAGACACATGTAAAAGCGCACACGTACACATTAAGGAAGTGCAACCTTTATTCATTCCCACTGTAAGTCTGGAGCATTAGTTTGATTTCATTTACTTCTGGTGAGTTAAATTTATTATGAAAGAAAGTATTACATATTAGCTACATATAATTATGTTGGTTGCTCCCACTTCAAATACACTATTCTCTAGTTCCTATTACAATATTGCCAAAGCTCATTGATTTCATTTGCCCAAAACACATGGTTTGTTATGTATAAGTTACTCAACAACTTAGCCAATCATTGTGTTCATTGAGTTTAAGTTTAGCTTTTGGAGTAAACGTGAGTCTAGGGGCTTATCTGATGAGATGAGCTACCATTACGCCAATTGATCAATAATGTTTGGAACTTAAACACAACTCAACTCATTTCAACTCATCATTGCAACTTTTTCAAATTCCAACACAAAATATAATAAACAATTCAACTTTTTCAAATTTCAAAATATTAATAATATTAAAAAGTAATATTCTAACAATATTTTATCATCTTAACTCAATTCATTTCAACATCCAAACGGAACCATATAAGTCTTGAGTCTTGACATATAAAAGAAATATGTTCTTGGATAGGGCCTGGTCTCTATTTGAAATTGATGGCGTCACTATCTTTTGTGATTAATATTGATCCAGTAATTTCAATATCTATTTCTTTTATAGAAGTAAAAGATTATATTAATAAGAATAGGCATAGCCCAAATAACTTCTATATCAATTAAATGTATGCAGTGTTATTTTTCAGTCTCCTGATGCATGCATGGTTTTAATTGTTTGAACTTGGTGTGATGTTGCTTCATTTTAGATTTTTGTCAGTTTTGGAGAATGGAAAATCCGTCAGAGTGTAGTGCTAGCTCTCCTACTCTTATCCTAACACCTATCCCTACGAACCCTTGCCTTGACAGGCCTTCCCCGTTGCCCCCACCTAGCAAGAAACTTGTTTCTATAGCATGGACCCACTTTACTAAATTAGAGGGTGGTGACCCCAATAACCCCAAGCTAAGTGTAACTATTCTGGTAAAGTGTACGGATGTCACTATAACAGACATGGTACATTCCAATTAAAGGTACACTTAGAAGAACAATACAAGAAAAGTCTAATATTAAAATCTTTACAAGAGAATAGTCAATTTAGACTAGATATTGGACTTAAAAAAAATGGCGGAAGGGAGTAGTGGAGGTGCAACATTGAAATGGTATACTAAGTATGACCCCAAAGAGTGTAGAAGACACCTAGCTCGTATAGTCATCAAGGATGAGCTACCTTTTCAATTTGTGGAGGAAAAAGGGTTCCAAGCATATTCTAAGTACTTGGAACTTAGGTTTAATCTTCTTTCTCGCCACACGGTGGTAAATGATATAAAAAAAAAGATTATATGTCAGAGAAAGAGTTGTTGAGGGGCCAATTGGCGAGTCAAATGGTTTGCCTTACCACCGATACTTGGACATCGATCCAAAATTTTAATTATATATCTTTGATTGCGCATTTTGTAGATTGTGATTGGACATTACATAATTTTTTTTTAAAAGTTTTGTCAAATTTTTTATTATAGGGTGAGACGATTGGGAGGGCCTTAGAGGCCGCAATAAAGGAGTAGGGTTGGCACGAGTGGTAACCATTACAGTTGATAATGCATCGTCTAACGATGTCGCATTGGAACATCTTAAGACTTATCTTAGAGAGACAAATAAAACAATCATGGGTAGTGAGTGTTTGCATGTCAAATGTGCTGCACATATTCTGAATCTAATTGTGGCTGATGGTTTAAAAGATCTTGATGACTTGATGGCCCGAGTCAGAACTGCTATGAGATTTGTGAGAATTTCTCCTGTTAGATTGGATAAATTCAATGTTGTTGTAAGGTCTGCGAGCATAGCATCCAAGATTGGCTTCTTTACTGATGTACCTACGAATTGGAACTCAACCTTCTTGATGTTAGAGACAGCTCAAGAACATCAGTCAGCCTTTACATTATTGGATGATAAAGACATTCAATATGTCAGATATTTTGATTAGCATGGAGATTTTTTTAGGCTTTTCTATGAGGTCACAACGAAGTTATCTGGTTTTTTGTACCATATATCCCTTCATTTCTGTCAGCAAATATGTAGGATAAGAGAATAATTGGATGACATGTGCGTGAGTAACCATATCAGGATGCGAGAGATGACATTGATAAAGAGGGTGAAGCATGACAAGTATTGGAGAGATTTCAGTAGTTGTTCTTGACCCCCAATTTAAAAGTGATGGCATGGTATACAGATTGAGAATTACGTATGGGAATGCATAGGCGGAGCTTATTGCGGCAAGGGTTAAGGAAGCCCTTGTTAGATTGTTTGATGAGTTTACCATATTCAAGGATGGTAATATTCCGACACGCACACCTGCCCTCCCACCTCCTCTAGAAGTCGGGGTTGAGAAAAAGCGTAAGTTGAATTGGGATGAGAGGTTAGAGCACAACCCCATAGTCCGTCATTCTACAGAGGCTCAATCGGAGGTAGACAGATACTTGGCAGCATATCTTCAACCATTTGCACGAGACTTTGAAATATTAGCTTGGTGGAAGAGTCATGCTGTAAAGTATCCCGTCCTTGGAGAGATAGTCCGCAGTTTTTTCACCTTCCCTATTAGCACTGTAGCCTCATAGTTGGCTTTTAGCACCAGATGGCGTATATTAGATCCATTCTAGAGTTCATTATTTGCTATCACTGTGGAGGCATTGATTTGCATGCAGAATTGGATCAAGGGGAATCCAATTCATATTCTGAATGTTCTTGACTTTCAGGAGGCCGACGAAGAGGAGGGTGGTAATCAGCCTGGATCTGGACCATCTGGTAATCGTGAATTTTATTTTATTATTTTAATTTATTTATATTCATTAATTCCGTATTAATTTCAAATTTAATTGTTGTAGCGATACATGAGACGGTGTCTTCGACTAGTTCTGCTGCAGTATGACTTCGTGTGTATTGGACCCACCATTGCAATCCGTCATTGGCTTGCACAATTTGTCCCTTAATTTATTTATTTTTTGTATTTATATTTTATATAATATTTTGTATCTAATTATTTTGCTTGTATTTTTTTTTTTTAGCTTTTATAATTTCAATGTCATATGCTGAATTCTAATCCTAATTTCCTAAGGACATAATGATTACTCTTATCTTGATCTCAATCTAATCTTGGTCAGTGCCTTTAATGTTTGTAACTTTTATATTTCTAATATATGTTTTTATTTTTAGTTTGTGTTTCATGTTTATTAATCTAATTTGTTTTTCTCTTAAATTATTAATGTTTCAGGTTTTATGATCTTAATTCTCATAGTCTAACAGCAGTCAGCACAACTCACTTTTCTACCACCATGGCTACCCCAAGTTCCAATGAAGAATGAAATGTTATTCTTTTGTTAATTTAGTTAATTGTAATGTTGCTACAATAGAACAATTTGTAATATTTTTAGATGAATTTGTAATTTTATAGTAGTTTTCTCTTAATTATTATTGTAATATACTAATAGCTTAATTATGATTATTAGTTAATAGTTGCAACTTAGTGGTATATAATTAATAATTTATATTATTGTAAATTATTTTTTATTATTTTTATTATTAAATTTTGTATTTTTAATTTTTTTTTACTAAAATTCTAGGCCCAACATGGCACAAAAACTGTTTCTAGGCCAAATTGAGCCCAAAATCCTTATTGGGCCTGTGGCCCATTCATGCGGGCGGGGGGGCAAGCAGTTGGGGTGTCTGCCCCCTCACCTCGGTACCCAGACGGGGTACTTCACCCCTATACATGCGAGGGCGGGGAGCGGGAAGGGGGTTACCCCGCCCCATAGGGGGTGGGTAGCACCCCTAACTGAAATTTGGCCCCATTCTACGGATATGGGCAAATAGAGGCTGGGACGAGATCGAGAACAAAGTAGCATAAGACCACTCCAACCCAGACAGGGATAGAGCAAGGAGGATAGCTACCGCAACCAAAGTACTAAATTATTGTATAAATATATCTCCCTTACACTTAAAAAGCCTATCTCCCTATGAGCAATATGAACAATGATTTTTGTTTGATGGTTTTATTATGTTTTTGTCCCTCCCTGCTAGTCCTGCATTGCTTTTTGTCTTGCATGTTTGTTTGTTGCCATCTTCTATACAAATATAGTAGTGGTATCGTAATGCAAAGCATCACCAAAGTCCAAAAGTGTCCCATTCTGAGCAAGTTGTCATGTCTATGACATCAAATTGGCCCTCTCGAACTCCAACAGAGGGCAACCATGAGACGGAGAGAGAGATAGAAACAAAGACTTACTGCAGCATGGGTGGCAACGGAAAGGAAAATACAAAGAAGTGAGAGAGGAACAAAGATGGCAATAGAGAGAGAGAGAGAGGCCGTAGGAGATGGAGAGAAATGTGCTTATTGGGGTGAGATGGCGTGATTGTTGGTGTAGCTCGGGATAAGATGAACAAGGTGACAACAATGGCAGCATAATGTCATTGATTTCAACTAGGGGTGAAAACTGATTGCGTCAACGCTGTTTTTGGGCAAAACCTACGCCGACCGACGTCTGAAAAAATGGGGGAGCCACCAACTATAATCGGTCGATGGGAAGGAAGAAACCGACCAAGGTGATTCTCTTGCGGTTCTCGGTCGGAGTCGATTCCCCTAGCGGTGATTATCTACTGAGAGAATACTGAGAGAGAGAGAGAGAGTTACAGAGTAAATCAGGAAGAAGAGGCTGGGGAAGAAGTAGACACAACTCAAAACGACGTCGTTCTGTTTCAGACTTCTTCTTTTTTCCTTACGTTCTTAATAAAACGACGTTGTTTGGTTTAATGCCAAACGGCGTCGTTTCCATTATCTGTTATGATACTTGAGTGGAACAGCGTCATTTCAATAAAAGTATATTAAAAAAAAAAGTTTTATCATATCGGTTGGTTCAATGGTCCAGTCCAGCTTCAAACCGGGACCGAACCGCTGAATGTTGGCTTTTTCAAATTGCCACCGCATGCGGACCAGTTCTCCACTGGTTTTGGCCGGTTCCTGACGCAACGTGTTGGTTCGCATCAGTGGCGTCTGTTTTTGTACAGCCCTAGGTTCAACCATTGTCTCTTGCACCGAGATTCCTCTGAGTCCAAACTAGCAGCCATTGCCCATGACCACACCCACACCCAAGCCCCACCTCCCTCAACCTGTTCACCGCCGATGACCAAATCGAGCACCATCCAGCCCAAATGCCCCCGCTTCCTAAACCAGAAATAAAGTAAATCGATGCCAACCAAACTAGCCAAAAACCAGTGCAAGTTCCTCCATGGGCATGGCTAGTACCCTCTATTTCATTCAAGGCCTAGAACCAACCAACCTCTGTTTTGCAAGAGAGAAAGGGAATGAGACGTCGGGCAGGGGCTAGGGAAGAAGATGGAGGCTTAGGGCAACCATCAAAACCCACGTTTGGTGCTTTCTTTTTTCTTGGTTTGCTGGGCTAATATGTTTTGGGCTTGACCTCACAATTATCCTATGTTATTTACTTTTGATTTTTCATAATTATCTCAACTATTACTTGTATTTTATATATCTCCTCTTTCATAATTACTTTTGTTTGATTTCCACATTTACGTTTTTGTCCTCTGATTCATAATTAAAAAAATAATTAACTTTTCTATTATTCTATTATTAATTAGAATATAATAATAATATTAATAATGAAATATTAATAACTTACAAATAATCTAAATGAAAGATTTTGCTTTAGTGAACAAATTAACAACTTAGGATGATATTTTTTTTATATTTCTTCTTAGATTTAGAAAGAATAGAGTTTTCCTATATAATATTATTTGAAACAAATAACAATCATTGGACTAATAATATTTTCATTTTAAACTATTATTAAAAAAATTAATAATACTTTTTATCATTTTAAAAAAAATTATTTTGGTAAGAAGTCTTTTTATTTTCTAATATCGACATTGCATTCCAGATTTGAAAAGAATAATAATATTATGTTTAAGTTCAAAAATGAAAATATCGTCTTTAAATCTAAAAAGTAATGTTTTAATAGTATAAGATATCGTTTAAAAAATAATTGTTTTCATATTATTTCTAATAATAACGAATCATACCAAATGACAATTTTTAAACTAATATTATTTTCATTTTAAAACACAAAAAACTAATCTCAAATTAGTAGTCTGTTTTTACATTTGTTTTTCAAGTGTTGTTTTAATTGATATGCATCTTAAAATTCATATTTACTATATAAAAAATGCAGTAGCACTTTTAACAGGGATACGTGCACGTAGGCTCCTACCTATGGTCTAATAATATTTTCATTTTATAAAATGTAATTATTATTTTTAGATTCTAATTTATGCATCAGTTATAATTGATCTTTAATTTATCATATTCATTGTTATATCCATGTAGTTTTCTGAAATAATTAAAAATCATATTATTTTATTTCGATTTATTATTTTTAAACTAATCTTGTTTTCATTTTAAAAAAACTATAATAATTTTTAAAATTGCAAATTAATAGTCTATTTTTACATTTTATCATTCAAATAACAATTATATCCATGTAGTTTTATGAAACAATTAAAAATAATATTATTTTATTTTTTTCATTTATAAGATAATTATTGTAATTATTACTATTATTATTATGTACATTTCTAATTAGTCTTATAACGAGCGGATGTCCTATTATGATTTCAATATAATGAGTTCTAAACATTTGATTTGTTAGGCTTAATTAGTTTTACATTTTATGTTTCCTTCATTTTTTTCAAGTATAATTATAATTATTTGTAAACTTTGTTGCATAGATTTATGATTATTTTTACATTTATCATACTTGTTTTAATTGATATATATCTTAAAATTCATATGTACCATGTAAAAAATGTTTCAACAAGGAATACATGCCTTGCATGTAGGCTCCTAAACTAGTATATATACATATATATATATATATATATATATATAATTATTATATAACTAGCATATACCTCCAACTCAAACTCTAATCATATTCTAAAATCTCTACGGCTTCAACTTCAATATAGTTGGATTGCGGCTCCGAAAAATACCATATAATCCAAGATTCCAATTCATAGTTTGGCCTTATACCCAATTATATTGATTAACATATTGGCTGACCAATTAAAAAAATTATTAGAATAATAAAAAAAAAAACTCCTTATTTCATTTGGACGTGCAAGCATGACATATATAGATATATAGTTATGCATGCACACATATATACATGAGAAATAATATGATATACTTATAACTTAAAGAAATCTATATATATATATATATATGTCATTAACTCGTGAGATGCGACATTTAAAAAGTGAGGCTTTTGTGACCCATCTTCTTTTAATATTTGATTTAAAAAACGTTCTATATCTTTATTTATTTATATAGGGCTCTACCGCCACTGTTGGGAGCTTTCGTTACGAGTTCTTGCTAATGTATTTTGTATTTTTTTTTTTTTTTGCCTTCTTTTGCACATGTATTTTTTTAATATTTTTAAATATTTTAAAAAAATTCACAATATCATTAAAAAACGCTTGATTAATTAAAAAAAAAAAAACCCAATATGAGCCCCCAATAGAAAGAGTAGCCTTTTCCTTTATTTATTTATTGTCTTAAACAATTGACACTCTCTTTATATCATGTAAGAAAATATTCCTTCCTCCATGTATCCTTTCCAATATTTTCAAAACTTTAAATAAAAATAATATTAAAAAAATATATTCTAACAATATTTTAATTACTTTATAATATTTTTTTATTTAACATTTTTTTCTTTTATTTTTCAAAATCCCATAAAATATTCTTACTACTCAACCTATTTCATTATTATTTATAAATTATTTTATTATTATTTACAAAATTCTTATCCCATTTCATTATCATGCCTCGATGATTCTCCGGTACGTATTAGGCTTTAAGACTCCAAGTTGCTTCCAAATTATGGCTAAACCGCTTGTGCTCGTCGTTAAAATTATAAAGAAGACAAAAAACAATCATAGAGAAAAAGTAGTGGCGAGCAGCAACCCTGGGATTAGGGAAAACTAATAATCTTGGGCCGGGGGCTACCATCATTCATAATATATTAAGTAAAAATTTTCATTTCTCTCGAGGGTAAAAACTTAATTGAAAATGAGTATGTTTGGCTAGAAGAATGTTTGAGAATTTTTGACATTGTTTTTAAATGTATTGTTTATTTATTTTGTAAAACTAAATAGGAAGACTTGAACAATTATTTTTGAAATTTATTTTATATTGAGATTTGTAAAACTGGATAAATAAAGTTCAAAAGTGTTTTGAATTAATTTTTTAACGGTAATTTTTGTTTGATTTTATAAAAGTTGTTTTTTTTTTTGGGTCTTACTTTGTACTTATATCTAAGAAAATGATTAGTTGAAATATAATTTTTTTTAAATTAAATGACACTTTTTGGATTGAAATTGAAAATATTTAAATTAAAAGATTGAAAATATTAACTCAAAGTTTTGGCAACTTATTGCCAACCCCTGGTTCTGGAAGGCACATGAGTTCAAACGCTATATTGAATGTGCAACTGAACTATATTATGTAGGTACTTGTGCAGGTGAGGCGTCGATCGATCCTAAAAGTGGCGGCAACGGCGCGAGGAGTTAACGACCAAACGTGCTGCAACCTAGGGATCACCAGGCAACTCATCCCCTCTATCAGGATTGGCGTGCAGGTTTGCCTGAGTGACTAATCTTGCCATAATGTACTCCTACCTATAGCATTGACCGCCGAACTCATAATTGGCAAATTCGTAGGGTTAAGCACGCCAATGGGACCGTCCAATAAGTTTATTGGGATTGGCTTTGTATCAATGAGACCTCATCATCCATACATAATAAACTAGTGTAGTATGTTCATATGCTATGATGTTATGTAAGAACTAGCATTCTTATTGAGACTAAAACTCATAGTGAATAAAATAGATTATGAATGGAATAAAATATGAAGTATTTATAGATAAAAGTATTCGGTTATTGGGTAAAAATCAATACACTTCTAATGTTGAACCAGGATCAAATAGGACAGAAATAAAGTATTGGGTCAAACTCTTCTTTGGTACCAAGGTAACAACTATGAATAGTCATCAATTCTAGAGAAAGGGTAGAAGAATGAGACATATTATGAGACATACAATGCATTACAGATGTATGATCATTACGCTTCAACCGGATTATTCTATTCCACCTCTTGTAATTCCAGAAGAATCATTACCGCAAAGGCATAGAGGGGAGTTCATAAGCTTTATACTGTAAAATTGATTTTTGACAGAATTGGCTCTATAAGTGATATGGGCCTCAATAGAGCCATTTTACAATAATATCTCATGAATTTATTGGCGCTGCACTTTTTTCTTGGAGGGAACGAGTTTTGATAGAATGCGTCTTGTTTATCTCGACAAAATGGGTGGAATGGTGATCCCAATTCCAAAAATAGTCACAACTTTTAGTATCTTATCGATGGCTTCCCTTGCATTATCGGGGATGAGTGGTTTTGTTGCAGAATTAATAGTATTTTTTCGACTAATTATCAGCCAATTTTTTTAATAGCAAAAGGACTAATTATTATCTGTGTTAATTCCTATAGATATTAATTCCTAATAGCAAATTACACCATTAGACTCATATAAATATTTAGGATTTTATGGGCTAATAAGAAATTTCAAGTTTTTTGGGTAAATAGTAACCGTTCGGCCACTTGGCATTTGGTTCAAACAGCTATCAAATCGTCGTATAGGAAGTCCAATTACACTTAGGATCACTAGGAAAATTTTTAGTTTGACACATGACACAATCCTAGCTATCTATTTGGAAACTCTAGGACACATGTCAAAAGGAGAACAAAGTGCAATGAGATAGAGTGTGATTCAAGCAGTGGCAGCGGCTTATGCATCTTCATATTGATCTTCATATTTACATAATATCTCTCTAAATTGGTCTACATTGGATTATGCATCTTCAAAATTTTGCATAGTTATGAATAGTATTTCTTCAGATTAGAAGAAAGAGTTAATCTTAACACCGGTCGAACTGTTTTTCTCCCATCAATAGCCCTTCAATGGATGACTTACGCACGATTGCACACGATTTCCCTCTCTCCATTCTCTCCCCACGGACTCAACCCCAAATCAGTTCCATTCTCTCCCACGGAATCGTCTCTGCCACGACGACCGCCCTCACCGCCACGACAACAGCCCCTCTCTCCATAGTCGCATGAGGAATGCAGCCTCTTTCTGTCGTCACACGAGGAATGCCCCTTCTCTCCATTCTCTTCCACAGAACCATCTCTGCCACAACGACAACCCCTCTCTCCATTGTCGCACGAGGAACTCGAGCCCCCTCTCTCCATTCTCTCCCACGGAACCCAGACAACGTCCCTTTCCATTTTAGGGTTTTTTTTTTTTGGTGTACGACCATTGGTCATGTTCTTCAGGTTTTAACAATCATTGATTTTGTCTCATATTTTTTTTTCTAGCCTGTGACTTGTATTTTGGAAATCAGATATTGATGTTGTTTTTTTCCTGCTGGAGTTCGAATCGGTTTGTGTTGGCTTCAGTTTTGTTTGTTGCTGAGAAAATTTTGGTTTGATTGTGGGTTGATTTTTGGGAGAGGAGATGGAGATGATCGACGGAGATGGAGGAGATTGGCGATAGAGATGAGAGATGGCGGGGATGATGGGCGGCAGAGATGCTTGGCGACGGCGACAGGAGAAGGCAAAAGGACTGAGAACATAGAACGTGAGGGGCCTGGGATCATTTCGATGAATAATCTGATGTGATACATTCTATTGACTTAATGTGAAATATGTGATGTGTCAAAATTTAATTAAGAGCTGTTTATGGGTGAATAGCAGACCGACTGCTCCAAAGCAGTTCCCTAGAAGAAATACTATTCACTCTCCAAACATTATTTTACTATTTTTCTCTCTCCTACCCATTAAAATCAATTTTGTGGAATTTGTATTAAGATGATTTTTGTATATGAAATTTGTATTAAGTTGATGATATAAAGTGTTTTTTAGTACATATTAATATTTATTGATAAAATTGGTCATTTTGATATATGAAATTGGTAATATTTAGATATATGGAATTGGTATTTTTGAGCACATGGTGCTAATTGTAAAAAATATAAAAAATAATAATTTTAAGAAAAGATAAAAAATAAAAAATAATAATATTTTTTTATTATTTGGTTCAAAGATGCATAATCCAATGTGGGAGTTTTTTTTTTTTATATGCAAAATCAATCTTTAAAAAATGTGATTTTCAAGATGCATATAGAGAAACCAATGCTAGTGCTCTTATCATGCTCTCTTACACAAAACACTATTCCATTAAACCAAATACTATTTGGTCAACCAAAAGAGAGTTCCAACCCTAATGAAACCTCAAATCATTGAAAGTCAACCGAAACCCTAAATTCTTGGAGGAAATGAAAACCCCAGATTGATTTCCAAACCCTAGCTACACTCAGTTTTGATTAAATGATTTCTCACTTGGTTAAATCACTTCCATATACAACTAAATACTCAATTACACACTCTTATGTCTTTATCACTCTCTTAAATCTTGGTAATTATAATTGACCAAGAAAACTTACATGGGAACCAAACTATGACCAAAACCCTAACTAAATCCCAGTCAATTAGCCCAACTTTGCCCCAATTGGAACCCCCTTTTGGCCCAAGCTTCTTGAACAAACTTCCTCCTCCTTACAAGGCCATGATTTGGATGTCATGTCATCTCATGACCAGCCCCAAATAGTGGCTTGATGACAAGTCAAACAACCACCCATCACACCCCGCCCACTCGGCCAGCAGCAGCAGATTTTTAGTTGTACCTTGCAGCCCACTTTCCTCCTTTGTTTCACAAGTCATACTTACATCCAACGGTCGTTAATTCACCCACAATTTTTGCCCTTCTTTTGTACCCACACCCCTTGCATTTCACTTTACACACTTAGCTGATCTCCTCACTTTTCCAAGAGCAAATTGAGAAAGTGTTCTTAAGAGAAAATTGGGCAGTTTTGTGTTCTAGCATTCCAAACCTTTGTAAGTGATTTTCTAAGGCTCGATCTTCTTGTATTTTGTTTATTTTTTAGTATAGTTTACTTGGGTGTTCATTTGTGAACCTTTTTTGGAGTTTTGGTGGATGAAAGTTAGTGTTTTTGGTTGAATAGTTCAGTGTTGACAAATTTTGAGGTTTGTGATGAACTTTGGATGTTTTATGAAATTATTGGGGAAATGTTAGGTAGAACTTGCTATGATGAATTTTATGCAAGTTAGGTTTTGATTCAAGGCATGTTAGGCTTTTATAAAAGAGTTTTGCATGATCTTCAAAGTGTTAGAAACCAATTGGCTTAAAACAGTTTCTGTTTTGGCTTAGTTTATGATTTTAGTTCTAGGAACTTGATCCTATGGGTATGATTTTTATAAATATTGTTCTTGAAACTTTGATCTATGGATCTATAATAAAAAATTGAATAAGGTATTCTTGGCGAAAACATTCTACTTGTTAAGATTACCTCTAATAGAATACTCATGGCGAAAGCATTTTTCTTGTATGAGTATCTTTGATGGAGTATTTTGGGCGGAGGCAATCTGCTTTATTTGAATATTACTGATGAAATACCAAGGCGAAGGCATTTTGCTATGTCTGAGTAATTTAGTAAACAAACGCGTACTTTGTAACAAGGTCTCACGTTCATGCAAGTATGTCATGCTCATGTCAAGTCATGCAACGTTCAAATCAAGTTATGTTACGTTCAAGTATAGCCATATTGCTTTCAAGTCATGTCACGCAAGTTCAAGTCCATGTCATGGTGTATACATGTAATTTTACTTTAATGCATGCCGATTTATATTGTTGGTAGTTTAGGAGTTGTACTTGCTGAGATTTGTAAAATCTCATTTAGTAGTTTGAACTACGATTGCTCCAGAATGGTAGGCAATGGGTCAGGGGCTCATAGATCAAGACTCAACCAACTTGACGAGGTTGAGTAGGCCACAAAAGATGCTCGAGGAGTTGGTGCTCCAACTTTTAGATTCCATTTTGGGGCTTATTGCCAAGCTGCATGAGCGGCTTGGTATTTAGTTCAGTAGTTTTATTATGTTTGTACTTATGAAGTATTGTCTCCAACATATGTTTTGATTTAGACTTAATGTATAACTTTGGATATGTGAATATTCATAGAATTATGATCATGTTTTGGAATATAGCATTATGGTACATAGTGTATTGCTAAAAAAAATGTATCTGCTATGAATATTGCATACTGTTATATGCATATTAGGTGTATTGCATCCTACACTGTCATAAATGGGGTATGTGACCAAGTGTTGCATGTCCCGATACTTCAAGCTCCGTCAAATCTCAAGCGGACTTCGGGGGCATCAGGTAAAGACAATTTCTATTTAATATAACTATTTGCACAAGTATTTTATAATTAAAAAGCAACTGTCTCTTGTACATATTGTGTATTAACTTATTATAAATATAGTATACACTATTCCTAGAAATTACTGCATTTATCTGAGTGATCCACAAGCGACGAGAATCTATCATTTTCTTACCTCTATCCCAATGAGCTGAAAACAAAGCTCTTATTTTTTGTTAAGTAGTAGCTCTAGTAAGTCTTGAATGAGCCCCTCGAAAACTTGATGCAAATAAACGATTTTTTGTTCTACGTCTTTGAACTATATATCATCGTTTAGTTCTGGTTATTGAATAAATGAAACTTCGATGAATAATTTATTTACTTCTCTTCTTTCAATATAAAATAAAAAATCCAATGTATTTTTCTATTATAACATTCCGGACCATGGATTTTTATTTTTTTTTTTCTAGGCAAAAAAGCATATTAAATAAAAACACAAAGTAGTAAATCTAAATGGATAAAAAAATGGTGGGTTCCATCATTTCTATGGTTAATTTTTAAACGGCGAGGTGTCCTCTATACACTGGAGCCCCTTTTTTCATTTAATCAATACTATTATTAACTTGTACAGTTCACACTTTTTGATTTTACCTAGGAATTATCCAATAATCAGTCTTTCACAACAAGATCTACCTGTACCGTTATAATATTTAATTATGAAGATTAGCTGTTTAGTTGACCTTGTTAGTCCGTTGTTGCAAGTGTAAGGGCATAATCTTTTCGTCTTTTAATTTAAGTAATATTTTTCCTGCTTAATGGATAACTATTTGGTTATATTCAATGTCTCTACATTACATGTCATCTACCTAGTATAATTTGATCGATATATTTTTTTTAAGATTTAGATTTTAAAATTTATTTTATAAATTAAATTATTTCACGTAGGTAGATAATATGTGGTGTAGAAGTCTTAGAACATAATTATTCAGATATATGTATATACATAAATATATAACTATATATCTATTATAACTTGTATATATATAACTGCGAATGAAGCATCAATAGTATTTTCGTTTAACACTTTTTCTTCCCATTTTACCTCTGCTTTGTATACGTTATTACGTTTTTGTCGGTTCCTTTTGCTTTTAAACCAACAAAAATCTCTCTATCATTTCTCTCATCTCTCTCTCTCTCTCTCAACCGACAACCTTCTATCGGTTTCTTTCTCCATTTGCCGCAACCCTCTCTTTTTCATTTATCCATAGTCGTCGTCGTCTTCCACAAAAGCAAACATAAAACCCATCAAAAGCATCGTAACAAATCCAACCATAGGACAATTTTGCAACCAGAAACAGCTCAAGACTCGATTCCACTCCCACAATCGAATCCGTGCACATTGACACAGAGAGAGAGAGAAGAAAAAAAGGTACCTTTTTGGGGTTCAAGTACGCGAAGAAGAAGAAGAAAATAAAGAGGACCAGGAAGAGTATGAGGAGGCACCATGGCTGGACCAAAACCGAGATCACTCCAGGCATCGTTTTGGGATTCTTAGTCTATGTAACTCATATCAACAACTATGTCCATTGGTTTCTTGGTCCTCCATGAATTATAAATACAAAGTTCGATATATCTCTCTAGACTAGAATGGACCAACCAAAATGCACCACTCTTAGTTGCCTATCAGGAAGAGAGTGCAAAACTGCTTTTACCTGATTTCTGCTGCAAAGTACTGCAGAGTGGAATTTTCCCCTTGTATTTTTAATTAACAAAAGAGCCTCTAAACAGACTGTGGGCCTAGCTTGGTTATGGAAATTGGTTTTGTTAATAATTATTTTAAAGTACAATGATTTTACATTAAAAAAAATCGACAGCTTGATCAATTCTAATTATTTTATTCTATTTGCAAAAAGATAAACATCCATAAGGCATCGTTCAATAAATGAGGTGGGTGACTCTGCATTTCTTCCATCATTCAAAACTTTCACCTTGCTTGATGGAAGAAGAGTTAGACACAACACTTCCAGAGAAGAGAAAGGAGGCTCAACAGCAATTAGAGTAAAGGAGTTATTAGCTACATTGCAAAATGTAGAAGGGGAAGGAAAAAAAATCAGTGAGGAGGGAGAGGTTGGGACAGAGAGTCAAGGGTTTTTTGTTAATTCTAACATGGGAGTGGAGAATAAAATAGGTGAGTATGAGGTGTTGGGTATGCTGAAGGGGAATGGAAAGAGCAAGGCAAATAATAAAACTACTAAGAAAGGGGCATGGAAGAAGAGAGCAAGAGAAAAATGAGGGAGGGTGGAAAATGAGGAAGTTATCTCGAGTAGGGCAAAAAGAAATCATGATATGATGAGGGAGGAGTTGAGGAAGAAAAGGAGGAAAAAAGCAATAGGGGAGGAAAGGGAGGTGGATGTAGACTTCACAAATGTTGTGGCGGAGGTTGTTAGTCAACCCCGCCAAACATTATGCCCGATTTGAATTCACAACCTATCTCACAACTATTCACTACTATTTATCAACTTTAACTCACAAATCTCACTACTATTCACAACTCATTTCACTACTATTCATATCTCATCTCAACTCATCTTCGAATCCAAATGAGGTTTAAATATTAAAATATTCGATTAAAGTCTGAAATAATGAAATGTTATTTTCAAATTTTCAGCACACAGATACTGAAGAGAGAGGGAGGGACAAAAAACTAGCAACAATTCATTTTTTAATTGAATTCTCTGATTTTCGAGTGATAGAGATAATTTTTTTTGAGTAGGGAGTAGGATAATGATAATTGATAAATTTACTTGTGTAGGTAAATAAATAAATACAGTACCCATGATTCAGGAGAGAGTGGAATTTTGATATAAAAGAGAGAACTCACAGGACCACCCGCATTTGAAATTTAAGATACACAGTGAGCCACTAATGCACGTAATCAAACTGTAGGGACACCGGAAGCCTCTCACAGCCCAGATCGGCAACATCTCCTTTACCTTGAAGTTCCACTATATAGTCTATATGTCCCGTGCAAATAATAAAGCAATCGGATATAACTACAACGAAAAATTTGTGTGCTATAATTGCAAAAACCTGAGCATCTCATAGCTACGGTAAATCATTTTATCTCATCATTTAAAATGATCATTTCTAACATGATAAATATAACATAATAATTGTTAAAATTATACAATTACTAATATTCTCATTAATTTTTATCTGTCGAGTCTATCTAGAAGTAGAGGAAGATACTGGATGTATAGCAATTGTTATATTCGAACTGATAGCAAAAGAAATATTGAATCGTACAACTTTGATCTCTTTGAACACACAGATTAGGTAGAATGTTTAATGCATTATATCTTCATATTTTTTCATTATTACAGGAGCACCTATTATATTTAACAAATATTACAACTATAGTTTCAGAAAATGAATGGATTATATACTTGCAGTGAGTAGAAATGAATCAATATGGACAACTACGTTGAAATAAACTTAACATACTCTTTGTCTATCCTATAAATCAAACTACGTCATAAGCACTCAAAATCTCTTCTTCTTAAACTCTCACTGTTGTAATTATATACTTAAATAATTAAGACACTAAATTATATGTAAAGTCCATACTTCCTTCTTCAATTTGTATATTTTATTCAATTTTTGGTTAAATTTCTTTTTTCAACTTCTCATTTACTATTTTATACCATTTTTATTTATTTTTTATATTTATCAACTGGGCATACGTGCAGCGACCCTTACAGGTATATAATATAAGCGCCAATCGACCTTAAACAGTATTTTCTTCGACGCTTTTTCTTTCATTTATGTCCTTATTTTCTTTTCAATTTTGCCGTCTATTTTCTAATGAAATTCCCATCGTTCTGTATTTTTTCCCATCCCCCTCAGTTGAGCTTGTATTGCATCAACATGAAAAGAGTCAACACGTAACAGTTCGATGTGAGCTCGAGAGAGAGAAATAACTTGTGATAAAAGGGTCATTGTCTATGCAATGACGTACAGCTTACTTTTTAATATCATCATCAAGGTTTTCTTCACTGACTCCTGTTTTGCTTGTACCTAGGCAAGGGATTAGGTTGCTAGCTTCTACACAAATTGCATATATCTATTTCTATTATATATATATATATATGTCTATGCAATGACGTACAGCTTACTTTTTAATATCATCATCAAGGTTTTCTTCACTGACTCCTGTTTTGCTTGTACCTAGGCAAGGGATTAGGTTGCTAGCTTCTACACAAATTGCATATATCTATTTCTATTATATATATATATATTATATCCCTTTATTAGGGGATGTAAATTTAAACTGGAAAAGAGGAGGGTCCGGTCCGGAACCGGTCTAGTTCAGAACTGGTCTTTAAATTATACAAACCAGTCAGAATCGGTCTGGTTCCAGTTTTACAATTTCCAGAACCAGACCAGACCAGTTGGAAAAAAATATAAAAATATAAAAATTAATATTTTATATATAATTATATATCATATATGAAATAATTTCAAATTTCAAATTATAATTTATAAATTATAACATAAAATGTTAATCTTAAATATGAACATTTGTAATGTTTGATTATATGTTATTAATATAATTATATATAAGATAATGTTATTATAATTTATAAAATAAAAATTTAATCTTGAAGATGAAAATTTAATTGATCATATACTTTAAACATAAAAATATATATTAAATTATATTATATATAGTCTATACTATTATATAGTCTAATATATTATATAGCTATACTAATATATAAGTTTATAACTAATACTAATATATAAATATACTAATAGTATAATATTAATACTATTATATAGTCTAATATATTATATAGCTATATTAATATATAAGTTTATAACTAATACTAATTTTTTTACTAAAACAGATTTTTTTACTAAAACAGATTTTTTTAGTAGTGCAGATTTTATAATAGGAACAGATTTTTAAAACAGATTTTTTGAAGCAGTTTTTTTTATTAACAGATTTTTATTTTTTAATGATAAACTTACATTTTAAAGAACCGGAAAACCGGACTGGACCGGACCGGAAACCTGTAAAACCGGAGATACCGGTTTAGGAGGGTAACCGTGCGTAATCGGTTTTGAAAAATACAAAACCGGTACATACCGGTTCGGTCCTAAATTTTGTCCAAAACCGAACTGAACCGGACTGGTTACACCCCTACCCCTTATACTTAAAACGCTATAACGTGAACATTAATGAACAATAACATAAACAGTAATGAACAGTGATGAACATTATTGTCTACCTTGCGTCCCTCTCTGCATCCGCATCCCTCTCTATCCTCATAGGAAACCCACGACAAAATCACCACAAAATCTCACAGCAAATCACCACACAAATACCATAAAATCTCACAGCAAATCACCACACAAATCACCACAAAATCAAAAAATCACCACACAAATCACAACACAAATCACAACACAAATCATCAAATCAACACATAAGTTTTCACACAAATCACAAATCAACACAAGGGGAGAAACCAAATCACCACAAAATACCACAAAATCAAAAAATTGCCACACAAATCATCAAATCAACACACAAATTTCCACACAAATCACAAATCATGGGGAGAAACCCATGCGTGTAGAGGAAGAGAGAGGGCTATGGGCTTCGGCCTGTTGCGGCGGGAGAGAGAGAGGTTTGTGGGGACGAGCTCGGCGGGCTGGTGGTGCGGTGTCGTAGGGGTGGCTAACGGCGGCGCTACGGGGAGAAACCCATGCGTGTAAAGGAAGAGAGGGCTACGGGCTTCAGCCTGTTGTGGGGGGAGAGAGAGAGGTTTGTCGGCACGAGATCGGTGTGGGGAAGGTCGTCGGTGACTGGGCTTGGTGGTGGCGCGGTAGCGGCGGCTGGTTGCGCTGGGCAGAGCCGAGGAGAAGAGATCGAGAGGGAGAGGGGCGTGCGGCTGGAGGGAGGGAGGAGAGAGAGGGAAGAGGAAGAAATGAAAGAAAAAGTTAGGGTTTTAGATTTTAAATCTCAACCATTCATCTTAAATCTCCAGAATTGATCCAACAACAATAGGTGGAGATTAAAACATTAAAAATAAACTAACTTAAAATAGATAATTAAAATATAAATTCAATTTTATTTTATAAAATACTAATATTTCATCATTAAATAAATAATAGAGTTTTGTTAAATATTTTTAAAAGAGTAAAATTATATAAATAATTAGAATTTTTAATATAATTTAAATCTCATAATATTCTTAATTAACTAAAATCATTTAAATAAAATGATTTTCTACAATTATAATATTTATAGAGTTTCCAAAATAGAAGAGACTTACTTTAATAATGAAAAAATGTGAGAACAATATAGAAATAAAATACAGTATTTTTTTAGTACTCCCTAGGTCATTGAGTAGTATGGTTGAATTTTACAATTCATATATTTTGCTAATAAAACTATTACTAAAATATCTAAAATCTTTTAATTTTTATATTACTCATATTACTGTAACATTTATTTTTGTAATTTTCATAGGAGTTTTTGTGGCTTTACATATAGACTGCTACTTTGGAGGAATTGACTCATAATTTTACAATTGGGTTCTTTTTCGTTTCCTAACTATAATGTGTTTTTTTTCTATCGATACATATTCTTTTACACTCCAATAAAATTGATTCATAATTTTCTATTCTATGACCAAGACCATGCTTTGGTTTCGCTAATTTTAAATTTCATTTTACAACTTCTCGTTTTTTACTTTCTTTGATTGGATTGCTTCGATTTATGCAGTGAAGTACTATCATTATCACATAGATATTCCGCATCTCTTTTCACTTGTTAGGTGCAGAAATTGAGTTCATTAAAGATTCTCTATATACTACTTATTTTGCTTATGATTACATTTTTTTTTGTCTTTTTTTTTTAACACAAAACATGTTTATATTTTACAAAACAACTTGTTTTCCATTCAACCGGTCAAATGTGCCTTCCACATTGCCCAACTGCTAGTTATATATAAAAATGCGGATGTTGGATGAATAGTATTTTCGTTTAACAATTTTTTTTCAATTTTGTCCCTTATTTTATGAGGAATTTACATTTGTTCTATTTCTTTTATTTCTCTGATTATGGTTATATTGTCATATATATGTATATATTTGTTTTTTCTTTTTTGACTCTTTGAGAAACGTAGATCTAACCCAACACTCGGTTGCTAAAAAAGTGGGGGAGGATTAACTTGGAAGCGACCATGAGTGACAGCACTTGCACGCTTCCTAGAGATGTAGATAGACCATCGAGGAGGCCGTTTAGCTCAACTGCTCACTGTCCAATTTGGTAATTTTCTGCTCTTTTTCAGTCAGGCTCCAGATCATTAGACAAGCGATACAGCAACTTGGGAGCGACATTTCTGACAAACATTTCCCGGAAACGAGTAGCCCTTGCTCCAACCGAAACCCTCGTGGTCAAAACCGCGACAAATTACGCTCGTCATTCCACCATTCTCGATCTCTCCGTTTGGCCAAGATGCAGTGGTTTCACCTGCTCACTTTGTAGTAGTGCCTTCAACTTGTTTCGCCATATTTGGCTGGAAGATTATTAATTACAAGTTAGAGCTTAATTAATGGCTGTCCCCGTTGAGGAAGCCATCGCAGCTCTTTCTACATTCTCGCTAGAGGTAATTCTGTGACTGCTCAAAATAGTATTATCAGCAACTTGTTCAGTGAGAAGTTTAATATAATAAAAAAGAGGAGAAAAGTGGAATGTTATATAATGTGATTTTCAATTTCAAAATCTATAGATTTCATCACGTTTAAAATGTATATATAGTGATTTTGCGGATGAATTGTGTAGGATGAGCAGCCAGATGTACAAGGACCAGGAGTTTGGGTGT
This sequence comes from Juglans microcarpa x Juglans regia, assembly GCF_004785595.1. Classification (NCBI taxonomy): domain Eukaryota; kingdom Viridiplantae; phylum Streptophyta; class Magnoliopsida; order Fagales; family Juglandaceae; genus Juglans; species Juglans microcarpa x Juglans regia. Next base: position 14,518,897 of record NC_054600.1, on the reverse strand, counting down.
CAACTGAGAGAGGTGCAACCGAGAGTCCAATCGGTATTCATTTCTTTAAAATTTCTAACTTATAAGGCTTTTTGGTGCTTAATATTTTTGTGTGGAACGCTAATTTTTTATGGTAAAAAAATCTTTGCTCAAGTATTACATGCTTCCAAAATGTCATTTCTACTGATGCAAAACTTTTTAAACGTTATTTGTGATATGCATACAATGTTGGTTCAACTGGATTTTGATGGATCTATACAAACTATCCATGAAGGGAAGGTTAAGGGATTAATTCAGGCCTTGTATTATTGGAAACTGTATTCTGACCATTTTTTGTTTTACCGTTTCTATTTAACTTTCTATCATTTAATTTTTTTGGGCCCAAGTATTGTGAAAATCTCCACATTTGAATAATTGGGGAAGAATATTTGATTTGCAAAAAGAATTAAATTCAATATATAAGACTCCTAGTACAGTGATGAGGCCATACAGAAATTTTTGCAGTCCTGAAAATATGATACAGAATATATAACCAAAGTTGTAAAAAATATATGATATATAAGCAAGTAGAGCATATGTGAAAGGAGGCAAAGAGAACATCATAAATGAAAGAAGAGAGAGAGAGAGAGAGAGAGAGAGAGAGAGAGAGAGAGAAGGGGGAAAGAAGTATAATACGAGGTGTTCATAAGTATAAGCATGAAGCTTCTGGCAAAAAGGGATGATGAACTCATAAGTGGCAAAACATGGCAGCGTGTGTGGGCCACATGCTGGTTAATATGTGATTCTATTTATGGGAGGTATAGCCGGACACTAGGAGACTTTCGGTGGGGTGCATGTACGGCGGTGGGCGGTGGTTCAGCCCATATTTGCAACTAAAAGTTCTTGAAAAGGTGATAAGAAAAAAATAGAAAAAGAAAATAACAAGGCGGGCAAGCCAACCAGTGGTCACCTAGAAGCATCCAGCGAGAAAAAACAGGGGTGGCAATATTTTACACGACCCGTGAATTCAACACGAACAAGACACGAAATTAGCGAGTTTGGGTTTAATGTTAATGAGGTCAGGTCAAAACGGGTTGACCCGTTAAGACGATTTATAAACGGGTCAATAACAGGTCAACTTGCTTAACCCGAAATCAATCCGTTTTGACCTGTTTAGATTTTATTTCAAAATTATAATTTTATTATTGTTAAGTTGTAATATTGATATTTCTCAGTTTGCTTATGTTTTTATTATTGAGATTGAAATTTTAGACTTATGCTCATACATATTATTGTAGGGTTTGAAATATTGGATTTATTATATGATAAAATTTTAAAAATATCGATATTTTTTGTTAGTAGGTTGTCTTATTTTTTTTTAAGATATTGTGGTTACTAATAAATATAGATTTTAAATTTTATATAAAATTATGTTAATCAAGTCAAATGGGTTATGCATGTTAGTTCACCTCATTTACATGAGAGTTTTAAATGAGTTGTTTTGTGTTGATCTATTTCTAATTAATTATTAAATGGGTCAAAACGGGTGACACTATACGATCAGTTAACTAAATAGGTTGGGTTAGAGTTTGAAAATTTGACACGTTTAGCTTAACGGATCAGGTTCGTGTTGACCTATATAGTTGAATGTTCACGACACGAACATGACCCGAAAACACGAATTGCCACCCCTAACAAAAAGAGGCTAAGATCCAAGCTTAACTTGCTGCTTGTGGTGGCCGCATGCTAGGCAGTGGGAAATACTGGTTGTCATGGGGGGATGGATATGGGGCGGCGCTTCCAATGGTTGGGGTGTGTGATGAGTTTGTGGACTAGAAGCTCTATCTAGCCTTTAATGGCTTGACAAGAAGAGTCAAAGGAGAAGAAAAAGAGAGAAAATGGAGGGATGGAAGAGAGGAGTATCGTTAGAAGAAGAGGAAGGGTCGGATGAGGGGTTGGTGGTTAAGTTTTGGGATTTGGGGGTAGGGCACAAGAGATAAAAGAGGAGGTCTCTGTGATCTGGGATTTTTTTGTTAATTATATTTGAAGGTTGGAGTTTTCAGGGAGAACTCATTGCTGGGGACAGATATATTATTGCTTGGAGGGTAGTATCCTTGTGTGTGACGTGGAGCATTTGGCTGGAAACAAATAAATTTATGTTTTGAGTGTAAGGAGAACCGTGAAAGAGCTCAGAATGGGTTTACTCCGGTCATTTTATTTTTGAATTTTTGAAACGATTGTCCTTTCAGAACTTCTGCTTATCTCTTGGGCAATGTGCGTGTGCATTAAGAAATGATATTTCTATTATTTAGTTGGCTCCTTTATACGGTTCTCTAATAGTATGTATTGCAAACTTAAGGTGGCTTGTGTTATGATTGCAGATCTGATTTACCTCGAGTCCAATAAGGTTTTCTGATATTTTTGAATATATATTGAAGTTTGAGGGAACTATATAGTATGTATGGTGCACATTGATCATTCATTGATTGTGTTCCATTCAATTGTAGGATTAATTTTTTTTACTTATGCCTCTAGATGCAATATTTTGGCAAATGTAATTATGAACACTTTCTTTTGTAGAGTACAGTGACGTTTCAGCATACCGCCTGTCTCTGTCGGAGGATACAAAGGCGCTAAACCAGCTGGTATGCTATTATTGTTTATCCTTTTACTATATCTTCTGAATGCATATAACTTGTTGTTCATGCAGTTACCTTCTGTTCAAATATCTGGGATATTTAAATTTCAGCTATGTAATGGCAAAACTGTAACACATGCAGAATGCCCTTATCCAAGAGGGGAAGGAGATGACATCCGTGCTTTATACCTATCGCAGTTGTGTCAAGGCGCTTCCTCAGGTTAATTCTGGGTTTAGTTTGAAGTAAGATTTTTCTATAGAAATTTGGTCAAGGTAAATGGACAAATGTGTCTGCGGTCCTCGTATCTAGAACTGAATATGCATATGTATAGTTTTCAAAAGTGTGCACCAAGATGTGCTTTTAGGGGAAACACATCCAAAATACATCAACGCATGAAAATTTTGCTGGGCCTCTTGTTAAGGTTTTTTGTCTGAGGCATACACGAATGACAAATAACATTCCTTAGAATTACACGTGAGGTGTATGTTAAACCTTTTTTTGATGAATACATTTATATGTTTAATCGTTGAATACATGTAATACCTATAAAAAAAAGTTGAATTCACGTGATAACAAAGTTACATTTTTATTAGTAAAAGTACTTTTTGATCAATTTGGTAAAAGTACTAAATTGGGTTTTTGGCTTCTTGGTAATTTGTATTAGAGTTGGTGGCTGTAAGTTTGAATTTGAACTCTATTCTATGCTTCTTATACAAGTTAAAGACTTATTCTTGTTGTTCTCTACCCATTGAGAGAGAGTCTAAGCTGATATACTAGGCGGAATGTTAGAATAAAGATTTAAAATACAAAACTTTGTACTCCCTATCAGCTTAAGCTTTTGGTATCATGGCAATATGTAATCTATATTTTGTGGAAGCTTCTCGATTCTATGAGCAAAATCTAGTTGATTGAAGCACATAATCCATTAAGTGAAGTCTTGGCTCACATATGTGGTGGGATGTTAGATACTATATTAAAAACTAAATTTACTCTCTCACCAGACTTCTGACATTTTTTTTTCCCATTTTAGCTTAGACTTTTGGGGTAATGATAATTTATAATGCAAATTATGCGGCAGCTTCCTGATTCTATGAAGCAAAGTCAAGCTGATTTGTATCTAGAAACATACCAAGTTTTGGACTTGGAGATGAGTCGTCTCCGTGAAATTCAGCGCTGGCAAGCATCAGCTGCATCGAAAGTATGAACTCTTATATCTCGTTTCATTTCTGTATTGAAGCTCGACTCACTCCCAGATTCAAAAATTGTTGTTTTGCAATGCAGCTAGCTGCTGATATGCAGCGCTTCTCTAGACCCGAACGGCGCATAAATGGACCGACAATCACTCATCTCTGGTCTGTTAGAACTTTTTATTTTGGGGGACTTGATCACTTATTTTATTTCTAATTTTATTAACCTCTTTTCAAGTGCTGTATATGTTTGAACTTGAGCTCCTCACCCTCATAGAAAACATTCATGTCATTAGAGTTGTTCCTAAATCCTGAAGGTGTAGCCATGTTTTTTCTGAGTATCTCTCTACTCTAGGTCCATGTTGAAGTTACTTGATGTCTTGGTGCAACTCGATCATCTAAAAAATGCTAAAGCCAGCATACCTAATGATTTCTCTTGGTATAAGAGGTATGTGAATCATCTTTGGTCCATGTCATCTTGCTATATATTGGTTACATCTCTTCTCCTCTTTAGAGTGGACTTCGTCTGCTATTTTTTCTCTGTTCTTTTAATTCTTAAGGACTGGTAGCTTGCATTTGAGAATCTCATCCCTTCCCTGTTCTCTTTGTTGTATGGTTGCAAACTTTTGCAATGTTCTTGAAGTTTGTAATTAACAGGCCATCTTTTAGTTCTGCAATTTGTCTACAACTTGAATGTTGGTGTTTGAAATCTTTTGTTTCATGCAATAAAAAAAGCCAAAAGAAGAAAAAGGAATAATGGCTGTTTTTTGATGTGTGGAATGGCATATTTTATAGGTCCTTCAAGATTATTTAAATCTGGTTCTTAAGACGGCAAGTCATATCTTTTGGAGAGGGGATAAGAAAAAAAGAATAAGGAGAACAAGAGAAAACATAAAAAATCACACGCAGAGGTTCTGTATTACTATCTAAGTAATGATTCCACCCTCTATTGCATGGAAAATAGCTTCCATGCGATCACACACACACACACATGCACAGAAAAACACACTTGTGCACATGTATATTGTATGCTGCTGGATGCTGATAATCCTAATATAGTGGAGGAGTCCACAATCTTTGATCAGCGACCTTGACAGACTGAAGAATTAGTCAGATTAAAATTTAGAAACTTTGACCAATGAAATTGAACCTTTATTCTCATCCTTGTTCCTCTTAAAATTTGTACGTCGGCACACTGTTAAACTCCTGTTGAATTCTTAGTTTTAAACACTCCATTTTTATGAATGCAATGAAACATTATATAGTCCAGTTTAAATTTTCTAAATGTACTTGCCTGTTAGTGGTTCAAAAAAATTATTAAATTATTTCCTGAAAGTACTTGACCAGACCTTTCAATGGCATAAAAGCGGTCAAAATGAGAAAATTAGCTATCAACCTGTGAACCTGCTAGATTGCTGTTGTAATATCCTCTTCCTCAATGGTTAGGAATGCCACTAAAATAAAAAAAATCACATATGGGACAGGTATAGAAGTTTCCATAAGAGTCACAAGTATCACTTATTAAAAATCCAAGTCTTGTGCTTATTCTGCATAGTCAATTACAAATTTGAATTTTTTCTTTCTTCAACTTGCTGACCTATTTCAGTATTTCTTATCTTTATTCCTGCTTCCCACCAAGGTGGGCCATCACATGGAGAAACTTCAGCAGGACTTCTTATGTGGAGGATGGATGATGAGTTTAAATTTCATTTAGGGCTTGTTTGGGGTTGCGTTAGGAGTCTTAAAAAGTGTTTAAATAGTTTTAAAAGCTTTTTAATGAAAAAATTAGGTTGTTTGGGTGTTACATAATAAAGTACTTTTTAATCTTAAATAAACTAAAAAGTATGGTTGAGGAAAAGTATCACTTTGATGCTTTTTCTCAAATGTGCTTTTTCGGATAATGCGGAACGTAATTCTAATTTAAAAAAAACTGTTAATAGGCGAAAATACCTATACAACTTTTATATAATTACAACTTTCAAACTTTCAAGGATATGGTCATAATATTTAAAAAATAAATGATCTTTTATGTCATTTCTACCTCAAAAAGCATTTTTTAAATTTGTTTCCAAACAAATGTAACATGTTTGAAAGTGCTTTAAACATATGGTTGCCAAACAGTAAATAGCTTTTTAATAGTATAACTAATTACATAAGCTATAAGCTATAAACTCTAAAGCTATAAGTTATATTTCCCACTACAATCCCAAACATGCGCTTAGTATAGTGGGCTCCTATCCTTTCCTTGATTTCAAAAAGTGGATTGGGTATCTAGAATTTGTCGCTTTTTAATGGGGCTTTATTAGGTAAGTGGTCATGGAGATACCAACGAGAATGTGGGCCTTGTGGAGGTCTGTCATAGAATCAAAGTATGGTGGGGGTGTGGGGAGGATGGTGTTCGAACGAGGTGAGTGGGCACGTTGGGTGGGGCTTTGGAAGCATGTAAGAAAAGGATGAGATACATTCTTTAGATGCACTCACTTTGAAGTGGGTGATGGGTCCAGAATTAAAATTTGGCACGATTCATGGTGCGGTAATAGGGCCCTCAAGGAAGTCTATCTAGAAATATTTAGTATAGCAAGAATGTAGGAAGCCTCGATTGCAAATCTTTTAGATATATCCAATGGCATCCCCAATGGAATGTCACATTTTTTAGAGATGCTCAAGATTGGGAAGTTAGCGCCTTCTTAGAGTTTTACTACCTTGTATGCTCTATTTTTTTTATTTTTGGGGGGCTAAGATATTATTTCTGGGCGCTCACCAAAAAGGGGAAGTTCATTGTCTGCTCATTCTAGAAGTCCCTTAGTATGCAAAGCGCAAGTCTATTCTTGCGGAAGAGCATTTGGAAGACAAAGGCTCCCCTAAAAGGCAATCTTTTTTGTATGGAATGCTTCCTTGGGGAAGATTATCACATTAGACAACTTAAGGAAATGCTGAATCATTCTCATGGATTGGTGTTGCATGTGCAAAAAAAGTGGGGAGTCCATTGATTGTCTATTACTTCATTGTGAGATTGCCATGAACCTACGGAATGAATTCTTTACTAGTGTGGTACTAACTTGGGTGATGCCGTGAAGGGCGATCGATTCCTTAGCATCTTGGAGAGGCCTTCAATGTAACTCCCAAATTGCAGCAATGTGGAAGATAGTTTCGTTATGCCTATGGCAGTGTCTTTGGAGGGAGTTGAGAGTGGTTAATAGAAGAGCTTAGAACTTTCTTTTTTAATACTTTAATCCATTCTTCGATTGTCTTTGATTTTAATGATGTGAACTTTCATGAATTTCTTGTATCACTAGATTATCATGCGTTGACGCTTTTATATATCCCGTGTACTTGGCTCTTGCCCAGTTTGATTATTAAAAATTTTGGGTTAATTACGAAATCAGTTCTCGAGTTTTAGATTGATTGCAAATCACTCCCTTGGTTTGAGATTTTTTCTATTTACTCCCTAGATATGCAAATTTTTCCAACTAGATCCTTTTGTCCATCTTCCGTCAATTCATCCAACGGTGAGGTTGCCACATGGCAATCATGCCATGGGGTGACCAATCAAAATTCGACCCTTGGCACTCTTAATGCCACGCTAGCAACCTTATTAAAAAATAATAAAAAATTTAGAATAAAATCTGAAAAATTATTTAAAAAATAGTTAAAAAATTAAGATATATATTTGAAAATGTGTGAATATTACTTAAAATGGTTACAAATATTTAAAAAACTTAAAAAATCATTGAGAAAATATACTCAAGAGAGAGAAAAAATGAGACAAAAAATGAGACTTAAAAAAATTAATTTTAATATATAAAAATCTTTAAAACAAGCCAATAAAAAAAAAAAATCTTAATAATTAATTAAAAGCGATAAAATAAACAAAAAATTAATTAAAAAACACCTTAAAGTGGAGGGAGAATCTTGTCAACGACCCATGTGGAGGGAGATCCCTTGCCCAATGCCACGGGGCCACCCCGCGCCCGCGGTGGTTTGGGGTGGCTTGTGGGTCACCCTAATAGGTAGGAATCCTGCAAAAAAGGAGATGTGAACCATTTCAGTGTTGCCATCCGCCTCATTATCCATCCTATGTTATTTGTCATTAGTCATCAATTATTCGTCATCATTCAATCATCCAATCACTTTCTTTTTTCTTTGTCCTTCTGTTTTCTTTTCTTGTCCTTTTGTTCACTTGAAAAATATTATAACTACATACATATCATCATCTGGTGGAAGTATATGTACAAGTCCATTTACATTCACATGCTTTCATATTATGAAGATGCTAAAAAGGGCTATCAATGAATAGGCTTTACGTTATAACGATAATTAAATGCAAGATTTGAGCAATGAGCATTACAATTATGCTAGAGAACTAAAGACATGCTCATAATTACACTACATAATTTAGAGAAGCAACGATTCCAAAGGGTGCACGCGTTTTACCACGTCATTTTGTAATCAAGTGCAATCTATCTAATTAAGGAATAATTAAGGAATGAAATTTCATCTAATGGGGCTACCCGGGACACCAAGGCAATTATCTTCCCATGCTCTAACATCAAACAAAGCACCGGTAACACCTAAACAAACTATCTTCCTGTGATTTTGTTGTCAAAACAGAACACCCGCAGCATATGTATATGAATAAGCTCCAAAATAATTTGATGGGAGAGAGTGCTGTATTGAGAGAGAGATATGGAAAAAATCTGAAGATGCAGCGGTGGTAACAAAGTAACTGAACAAACTTGTCCATGTGAAAAGATTTGCAACCGGATTAGGACCGCATAGAAGCAAGGGAAGAGATCCCTTCTTGCAAGCAAGGTGCCATGGAAGATGAGGCAATGGTCAGGCAAAGTGCAACTAGTCCAAAGTAGGGCGAGCAACACTATGTAGAATGCCTGGCAGACACATTCTAGCACCGGTGATAAAGGACTTTTCATCTTGAGACCTACGAGCAAGGACTGTGCCTGTAACAACCCGGCCTAATAATTCTAAATCGGAATATTGATAATTTTTATGGGGCTTAAATTATATTTAATGGGCTATATTGAATAAGCCCATGAACGATAAATTATTGAGATTGATTATGAATTTTAATTAGTCTCAATAACTAGGTTAAATTTTATTTATTATTTATTGAACGAGTTAGACTCCTTTTAGAATTTAAAGACCGACCATTAGAAATTTATTTCAATTTAAAATCATCACTGATTGAAGTTTCCTACACAGTTTCAGTCACTCCCAATTCTACATTAAATGAACTACCAGAGTAGGTTTTTAATTTCAAACACACTAGGATTACAATTCTAGAATTCTCTTCACCTTAAAATTCCTAAACCCAACCTATACCATCCTATAAATAGAGTCCCATGCACTGTATGTGCACCTACCTCTTTGTAACGCCCCAATGAATGACCCAAACCACATGGCCTATACTCCAAAAAGACTAGTCAATGATACAATTGGAGCCCCATTGGAATTTTATAAAGAGCAAGAACTTCTCTTTTTCAAGCAATGTGAGATCCCATACACCACCTACCCTTATCCTTATCATATGAGGTATCATAATCTACCCCTCTTAAATTCTCGACATCCTCGTCGGGTCTGTCCGTTGTAGGTGACACAGCTCAAGTCCCACATTTTTGGTTGGGATAAACTCTGATACCATTTGTAACGCTCCAATGGAAGGCCCAAACCACATAGCCTATATTCTAAAAAGACTAGTCAATGATGCAATTGGAGCCCCATTGGAACCTTATAAAGAGCAAAAACTTCTCTTTCCCAAGCAATGTGGGATCCTATACACAACCTACCCTTATCCATATCATATGGGGTATCACACTCTTCAAGCCTAGGCTTTTTGTTTTTAGCTCTCTTTTTACCTTCAGCATGCCGTAGCCTCATCTCCCCCACCATAAAACATGGCAAGGCCACCATCGTCTCTTCCTCCCTCCTAATCACAACCACCGTTGTCTCTCCATTGCACCATCATCGATTTTGTGTAAAAAATTTTAGGAAGTAACACTACAAGGTAAGTAGGTTGATCATAAATTAGGATCAACATACGTTAGCTAGTTATATATATATTATTATTAAAGCCAGTTCTTTGGAAGCTCGTGTTTACATACCACGCATGTTATGATATTTGCAAACACGTCATTTATCATGTTTCATTCGGCATATTATATATAATGGGCTATTATAGTTATGTATGTATTATGCATATTATAGTTATGTATATAATGCATCTCATGTATCTCATGTTGCTTAAGATATGTAAGCATTCATAAGATCAAGTTTAAGATAAGCTTAGAACAGTTAATCAGATGAACATTAAGATGCATGGTACCAATGCAATTTTAGAGTAGATGCACAAGCCACTGACTCAAGCGTGGTCTACCGTAGTATGCCAGAATACTACTCAATGTCTTCTCTTGTGGCCGCGGGACGTGGGGTCAGTGCACAATCTCGCAAACAGGATTAAGTGTGTTGGCCAGTCAGATAAGTCAGATAAATCAGATCCGTTAGTTAACTCAAATAAATCAGTCATGCATAGCATAAACATAAGTACGAGAAATCATGATTTTAAGTTCTCAGCATGGAATATTTTATAAACAACGTTATGTTAAGTATGTTTACGTTATGATGGGTTTCTTACTGAGTTTTCGACTCATTATAGTTTGTTTTATGTTTTTAAATCACCCAGGTCAGAATATTTATGAAGCTAGAGCTGCAGGACGAGACTTAGTCCAGGGAGGCGTGACAGTGGCCTAGATCATGTACAAAGATTTTAAGTTATGATTTTTATGGCACAGACTTTGAGAAATTTTAATAAATGCTTCCGCGCACTCTCTCTCTCTTATGATCTCAGTATTTTAATAAAGAATGATTTTATTTATAGAATCTTTGTACCTAACGCTTCATTCAGAATAAATGAAAATATTTTTAGTCAAGGTTCAGTAAAAGCATTTTGGCTTCCTCGAGAATTTCTAAAAGTGATTTTATTTTTAAACCTGGGGAGCGGGATGTTACAATGCTAACCATACTCGGGTGAGAACGAAGAGTTGAAAAGGCTGGTAGTTTTGGAAAGGGATGGTCCGCAGCAAAGGGCCAGCAATGGGTGAGGGCGGATAATGGTCAAAGGACAAATACCGGTCAAGGATAAGACTAATATGGATAATATGGATGTGAGGGCTCTTTAGGATAATGTGGATACGCCCAGAGGCAGCAGGTTCGTATGCAGAGGCCCATACTCCATCTGAGACGTCGTGTCTAGAGTGAGCCTGCGGAAGAAAAATATTATGGACCTATAAGCCATATCATCTGATCTTAGAGGTATGGTCTAGCGTCACGTGGGAGACCCTTATTAGGGGAAGAATTGTGGGATTGGACCTAAGACAAGCTGCAGGAACGTGCGTTCCTTGTGCCATCAGTCACTCAGCCTCTACAATTCTTTAAGTCCAGAGAACAAATAGGCGGCCGAGATCAAAGGTCTCCTATTTAAGCATATCAGTAGTCAGAAGGACACCTGACGGTCCCACCCTATAAAAGGCTTTGGACAAGGGACAAAATCTCACTTTTGAAATTGTAAAGTGTTGGATCCTCTATGGAGCTGGAATCTTCAAAGAAAGCAAGTGACTTCAAGGGTGCGATGGAGAGAAAGCAGTGCCAGTGCCATCGTAGTATTTTAATACTATTCAGGTATGTTAGCTCCTAAGACTGTACTGTGAATGTGGGGTAAATGCTTGAGTATGATTGGAAGATTAGACTTTGCATATTCTGTAACTTTTCCCTTTTTCTACATGAAAATAATCCATATCTTCTCTATTATGCTCATGGAATATCTTTACACTGTGATTTTGTGAATATGAGCTTGAATGGTGTGGGTGGTGATGCTTGTGATTTCTAGGTGCGAGTCTTACCGTGTGTTGCTCATCATGGACGGGTTGAGGAGTCCCAGCGCTATTCCTATCATGGACGGGTTGAGGAGTCCCAGCGCTATTCCTATGGCACATTGCCACGAGTTTTATATGGATAGAGAGAATCCCTGTGATAATTAAGGTGGAAAATTTTCACATTGACCTCACTTGATAAACGGGTAGAAAGATTCCCTTGGTCGATCATGTGTGTTGTCTTCGGGTGTGTTGACCGGGTCGAGTGATTCCCAATGTTAGATGATTTGAAACTAGTGAATTAGCTTGCACGTTGGCTGGGTAGAGTGATTCCCCGCGTCGAATGGTGGAGTGATTCCTTGCTTGGTGTTATATGATGAGATATGATGAATTTTATGTGTTTGATAAGAGGGTGGTTCCTCACCTCGGCGATAATTACGCGTACTTGAGATTTTGCTCAGAGGGTGATTCCTCGCCATGCTTATATACTGTGTTTTTATTTAGAGGACAATTCCTCGGCATAACTATGAAGTATGAATACATGTTTTTCTGCTTAGAGGGTGATTCCTTGCCATGCACAAATATATGTGTTCACAGATCATTTACATGAAACAATGCATACATATTCATTTGCATTGTCTCTCATTAGTAGTATTATCATAGATGTTTCATCTATTGGAACCGTAGACCTTGATGTAGACATAGCCCAAGAAAAGTTTCCTGAAGAAGAAGGACCGATCCCGCCCGAGTCATAGAAATGGAGGCCTGTATCCATTATTTATTGTTTATATTTTGTCAAGATGTATTATTTAACCCTGTTCGGTTAATTGTACCTGGATGCAAGTGATGAATAGATAGTGTTGTATAATATTATTTGGGAAATAACAGTGACATTTGGATATTATTATTATTATTATTATTTTTTGATAAGTATTATTATTATTATTATTATTATTATTATTATTAATAGATGAACTTTTATCGGTTTAGACCTCTGGTACGATTAGCATCTAGTCTTTGACTAAACCTTTAACTATTCCGCTGCAACCTACATTACTTATTGCATATTTCGATCCATGATTACGCTCCTAGACCAAATAGTAACATCGGAGTGTTGTCAACCGGCTGGCATCCTTGGCACCATGGATCCTCGCCAGACTCTTTATCGAGGAATGGGGTGCCACAGAGATGGAGAAAGCGTGGTTCTTTCCACTAGCCACTGTCCACATGGGCTCCATAAAGGGCACTAGTTGGCTGATTGGAAAAAGCTACAGCTAGACGCGGCGGGAAGTGGCTGGTCAACCGTTCTGTGTGAACTGGTGGTGAGGTTGGCCTTCTGCTGCTCTTCAGCAGTGTGGAGAGATAGGGAGATAGAAACAGAGGAAGAGAGAGATAGCTTGAGTTTGAGAGAGAGACAATGCAAGCAAACAGAGAAAGAGGAGGCAGATTGTGCAAGAGTGATAGGTAGGAGTTATGTGTGTGAATAAAATAAGGAGAAGGGGCTTTTGGCCACTTCTGATGCCATGGGTAAGAGAAATTTTTAGAGGAAGGGCTGCAGTGTTCAAACTGAAATAGGAGAGTGTACTTAGCTGAGCTTGGGTGATTTTCAAATGCCAAGAGGAGCTGGTTGTTAGGGACAGTTGGGTCGATTTAAAATCTTAAAATCCTTAACAATTACAATATTTTATAATTTCAAAATAACACATTTAAATATTTTGGGCTTCTAAAAATATAAAAACTCATTACAAAATGGATGTGAGCTTAACCCAGTTAAAACTGTCCAATAAAATATCAAAGAGACTTTACAAAAAATCATGGGCCTGTGGGCCTAAAGTCAAAACTTCACCCCAACCTTGGGTATTCTTGCACTCGGGTGTTACAGCATTTTTCTACAATTAGTAGCAATTCATCTTTTTAACTTTATATTTTTTCTCAACATAGTATAAGAAGTACTATCAGCTTGTTCTTGACTGCTGTTCAACATCTATTCTTTTTTTGTCTCTACCCCATTATCAGGACATTCACACAAGTCAGTATTCAATGGCAAGACACCGATTCAATGAGGGAGGAGTTAGATGATTTGCAGGTGTGTAACTGTGCTTCTGTCTGTCATAATATTTAGACGTAGGATGTATATAATGTACAACGGCCAATCTTGGTTGGGAACGGCAACATTTTTTTAGTTTTCTTTTTCTTTTTTTTTGTCTACTTTTGTTTTGATCTTATTGTCACAATGGATATTTGTACCACTCTGGCACTTGATCAAGTACAATTATCTTTTTGAGTATTTCTTGCAGATTTTCTTAAGCACGAGGTGGGCTATCTTAATGAATTTGCATGTTGAGATGTTTCGTGTGAACAAGTATCCTCTCTATGTTATTATTTCTGACATCTTGTCCACTGCAGAAATATGTATTTAATACCAGGGTTGAAATGATTTACCTTAATTGATACTTGATCTACAACTCATTTATGATGCTGATATATTTTTCTGAACTGGAATATAATTTGCGTTATGTTATTCATAGCAAGGGTTCAAATTCCTTGACCTGAAATAGTGTTGAAGACATTCTTCAAGTTCTCATAGTCTTTGCGGTTGAGTCATTAGAGTTGGATTTCACACTTCTGTTTCCTGAGCGACACATTCTTCTACGCGTTTTGCCTGTTCTTGTTGTCTTAGCAACATCCTCGGAGAAAGACAGCGAGTCTCTATACAAGAGGGTGAAAATTAACAGACTGATAAATATATTTAAGGTATTCCTGCTTTGTGAAATGATTTGAACTTGATATAGGTGATAAGTATACAGTTTATTGCATTTTTCCCTATCAACAACTGCTTCCTTTTCACTAGTACCAATAAATTTGGACTCAGTCCTATTTGGCTCTTGATTTAAAGTTTTATTGCCAGTTTTCCCATTCCATAAATATCATTGTCAATATTAACAAAAATACATATAAAAGAATGAAATTACTCTTAATATTAAAACTGAGCTTTAAATAGAGCTTGAAGGTAATTTAATCTTTATTCTTCTGTACTTTAATCTTTACCTATAAAAAAATATTAGCAACAATTTTTTATGGAGGGGTTACCTGAGGTCAAAACCTCGAATTAGACACCTAGTGACACTGAGTAATAATTGGTGAGAATTGGATGGTAGTTATTAACCCAAACATATATTTACCTCTTTATCTGTGGTAGATTGATCAAGAAGCTTGCATTAATATTGTGGGTTTTCTTGACAGAACGATCCAGTCATTCCTGCATTTCCAGATCTTCATCTTTCTCCTGCTGCAATCTTGAAAGAGTTGTCGATGTACTTTCAAAAATTTTCTGCCCAAACTCGTCTTCTCGGTCTTCCAGCACCTCATGAGCTTCCACCCCGTGAGGCACAAGAATATCCTGTTGTCTTTCATCATTTTTTATTGTTGATTGGTCTGTTTTTTGATTAAATTCACCAATTGATGCCCTTTTTACTGCTTTTCTAATGAACATCTTAAACATGTAAGGAAATAATGTTAGTTAATGTGAGTCAGTTCTCCTGATCTCCCCATCTCTCTCGTTAAGTATTAACAAATCAGATATAAAGTAGGACTTCTGGTTTAGTCAACTTTAAAGTGCTTTAATTTCAGTTTTCTTTCTTTCAACTTAGAAGGAAATAAAGATGCGTTACGGAATGAATAATGATGATAACATATTGGGGACTGTTCCCCTCTTTTTGTGGTGTGTTGACAAGCTTGTTTACATGTTTTAAATTTGCTTCCTATGTCTATATCATATATGTATTTCATTGTTAACTTTGGGTGTTCTTGCTTTTGGTGGGTTTACTAAAATTCTGGATTGGCTCAATTGAGTTGGCCAGTTTGACTCAATCCAGCTCTGATCCCTTCCAAACACGCACCATTGCCATCTAACAGGGTTCTTAATCCCATTGACAACAATACTTTCAACTAAAACAGTTAAACATCGTTGTGAAAGTTTTACAGATACCCACCTGTGGGTAGCCAAGTGGTAAGAGCTAACATGTGTGCATGTGCCCCATGTCACAGGTTCGATTCCCCTTGGGATCAAACTATGATTTAAGTGAGAGACTATGGTGGTGGGTTGCTTTGCTAGTATCCCCGGGGGTTTAGGTTCCATGGGTGAGTCCTAAGGGTTCTGCCCTGGGGTGGGTCCCTCGTCATCCGAAAAAAAAAAAAAAAAAAAAAGAAAGAAAAAAAGAAAAAGAAAGAAAGTTTTGCAGATATTATAAACTTGAGTCTGTCTTTTATCTAAGTGATTTTTAGAACTCATAGTTTGCTTTAGAAGACTTGATACTTCAAGAACTATGTTTTCAGAATGGTCCACCGTTAAGGTACTTCTCTGCATTATAATAAATATTATTCAGTTGTGTTGGATTAATCTTTAAGTTGGTAAAGGAGGTTGTAGAAACTGAAGTCATTTTGTTTGAAATTAGTAACTTACTAATCTATGTACGAGACTGCATACCTAGTTGTCTAAGGAAGTTGTAGAAACTGAACTCATTTTGTTTGGACTTACTAATATATGTAGGAGACTGCATACCTAGTTGTCTAGGGATTAAGGACCATGTTAGATGCTGGTGCATTTACAATACATGAACAGATCCCTTTTTTGTGAAGCCTTGATATAATGCACTTATCAGAGACAGTATCTGATCATTAATCACATCGGAGCAATCCGTGCCGAGCATGATGATTTTGTACTTCATTTTGCTTCATCGTTGAATCAGGTGCTGTCCCTTACCTCCCCCTATGTATATAGACACATTTCTTGCTGTCCCTGATGTATTTGTTTCTAAAGTCTATTAAATTTTTTGTGTGAAGCTATTGTTGTTAAAGTCAACAGATAGTGCTGATATTGAGTGGAGCAAAGAAGTTAAGGGAAGCATGTATGATGTAATTGTTGAAGGTTTTCAGCTGTTAAGCAGATGGAATGCACGCATTTGGGAACAATGTGCATGGAAATTTTCTCGCCCATGCAAGGATCCAGTTCCTTTGGAATTACATGAGACTCCAACGTCATTTTCTGACTATGAAAAGGTTATATATCACTTTTATCTGCTTCTCAGCCTGAACAGCAGAAACAAAAAGCAGTATCTTAGCACTTGCAATGAACCTTTTGACTATCTTCATTGTATTGGATTGTTAATTATTCATTTTCTTTTCTTTACCTGTAAAAACAAATTATTCCTTTTCTTTTCTATTTTTTTTGGGATTTGAGCTTTCTTGGTTTCCTGTGCATTTTTATGTATAACAGCTTTTTGGCTGATAGCTAAGCTTTGTGTTTAATGGTCATCATGTTGCAACTAGGCTCTTGTAACACCTCAGTCCTACATTTTAAAAAAATAGCTCACATAGAATAGGTAAGTTAGAAAGGTAGTCATAGATGCTAAGTCCCACATTATTTTTGATTGGCAGTGGGTGTCCGGTAATAGCATCCTGACGGAGCTAAGTCCCACATTGACTTGACTACCAAGTGAAATTGAGATTTATGATTCTGTGGAAGCTTAAATGTGGCTAGCGTTTCCCTGTGTTGTCATAGCCCCACTTAGAAGGTGTAAGCTTTGTGTTTGAACTTTCTCCACTAGGTTGAGACAAAGCATTTTAATGAGTGGTCTGACTATGTCATGTTAATGCATCTGCTGTGGCACAACTATAAAGGGTGGTTTATAATTTTGATCACTCTATCACATCATCATTAGGTATGTAGCTAAAGGATTAAATGGGCTGACAGTTTGCTTATGAATTTTCATTTTCCTCCTGTCGTATCAGTCTTCTTTACAAATTCAAGATGGTATAATTATTCTCTTTCATATATTTTACCTTGAGAAACCTTAAATAATTTTGATCATAAACTACTTGGCCTAGATTCTTTGCAGTTAGGTTTGATCAATTTTGAAATTGAATGGCTTGTTTAGACGAGTTGAAATATCAGTTAAGAAGTTCACCATGAAATTTGATAGTCTGGCTCCTTGCCTGGTGTTTTCTCTGTCTGTCGGTGTTTGCTTTAGCATTTATGTGATTTTTTTTCTCTGGTTGAACTTTCAAATATAGTTGCTTCTACTACCTCGCATGCTTGTCACTTATGATGGTACTAAGTACTCTTCATATAATCAGTCTAAGATTATTCACCATCTTTTATTTATTTTTTTTTCCAATTTTTCTTGATTGTTTGTTTTCTAAATCTGTGTAGATCGAGGAATAATTTGAGTGATTTTGTTATAGGTGTAAATTAACTACTGGCTACGCCCAAGTCTATTTCAACAAAACTGTGAAATTTGGAAACTATATCCAAGGTATTTTGGATTGTAGGACTTACTTAACGACCTGCCATGCAGGTCCATTTGAAGTTCCCTCATCTGCATAACCCCTAAGAACAAAAGTTCTTGGATTATGGATCCATGGGCTTTTATGCTTTTGCCATAAAACATTGATTTGTTGATCCGGAAGTTTTTCTTTGATTTCTTTCCCTAATTTCAATTGTGACTAGCATAGTTTAACATGGAAAGCTGATGATACATTGGACATAAAGAGGCTACTGCTATAACGATTCTAACATAAGCCTTTCTGTTCTCTTCATATTCTTAAATTAAACGACTGACAATAGTTACAATAAGCCTGGCCCATTATACCAATTTCTGTTCAAGTTTGACTGAGATTGAGTAGTTTGTTGCCAATTAGTTTGAAGCTCAAAGTGACACTTATTTGCTAAAACTTTGTTTGGCAGTGCTTGCTTTAGATGTTTTTGAAGATTATATGCATTGAAGGAAACTCTTATGAATTAACAATAATAATCAGGGCAAAACTTTAGTGAATTAAAAACACTTGAATAATTTGGGTTTGTGTTGTATGCTAGCAATTGAGGTGAATAAATTTGTATCAATAAACAATTTGATCTGTGTGTGTGTTAAATATAATCCAGTGCTACAGATCTTGATTATCAAACATGTCTACATCAATACTACTGTTTGTGTGACAGTGGGCATATTTGATTGAATTACCTGTAGGTTGTCCGGTATAATTATGGTGCAGAGGAAAGGAAAGCACTTGTTGAACTTGTTAGCTACATAAAGAGCATTGGATCCATGATGCAGCGGTGTGATACATTGGTAGCCGACGCATTATGGGAAACAATACATGCTGAGGTCCAAGATTTTGTCCAAAACACATTGGCAACTATGTTGCGAACTACCTTCCGAAAGAAGAAGGACCTTTCAAGGTGGGGATTTCAAATTTCTGCATGTTCTTCACTTTTTAAATTATTATCTTTGCTGTTATGTTCTTTACTTTTGGAGTTTTGTCAAGAAATTAAGTTTGAAATTGATGAGCATGATGGTAGTGAAGTTATAGAAGTTTTTGGGAAAAAATTATCGATTTAATAATGTGGCTAATAAACTTAACATTTATTGGGTCAATCACGTCCTTCACATTGATGGTTCCAAAAGTAAGATGCATTGTTTGTATAATGTGGTATGGATATATTATTTATTGTTTGACGCTCCTTATAGCTACTTTCAAAGGTCACCTTGAGGGATTACACTACTATCAAATTACATCCGTACATTGTTTAAAGATATTGGGGCTTGCAAATTGTTGAAATTATTTTCTTTAGATCCATACCAAGTCCAAACTTCTTGGGTTTATATTTCAGGTAACTAGGGTTTCCTTTTTTATGAGTAATAATTCTTGTTAAATAAGTTCAAAACAAGTACACAGGAAATATGCAAAACTGAAGCCTATCTAGAAGAAGATAAAGATACAAGAAAGTCTTGTAGATTTAGACCGTTAAAGTCTATGGAGACAGTCTAAGATAAAAGATCATTGATAAAAGGTGTTTAGGAACTATCTTTCACACATCTGCAATTTGCGGGCTGCCGCTTAACCCTCTCCATGAATAAAGCAAATAAAAAACTCTTCTGGGGGCTATATTCAGAAGATAATTATGAATTAAAGTTATTTATCTTAATTTGATTTTGAGATTGATTTCTTGAAACAACTCATAGAGACGAAGATTTTTGAGCTCTCGGTGGAAGATGATCGGTCAAGGATCTTGTATTGTGAGCTTCCACAGTGAAATGGTTTGTACAATTGTTGGAAGATTGTTCTCTGTGAAGTGGCAAGAAGGAATTCATTAGAACATCCTATGTTGCTAGTTCAGCCTATCTTGCCCAAAAGTGTTCTAATGTGCATGAGAGGTACTTGGCTTTGGTAGAATATGGGGTTGGTGGGAGAAGAGGCTTTATAGTCATTCTTGAAGGAGTGAAGGGAAGGGAATGAAAGAGAATGCCTATGGAGCTCTGAGAAATTTGCAATTGCTTGGAGAAGTCTAGCAACACTTGGTCAACATGAGTGCAGAACCTCAAGTTCCAGAGCTCGGCATATGTCGCACATTGAGAGGGGTGAAGTAAAGTCATATGCAAAGGCAATTTTGGCTCCGTGCTCTGCATCTGCCATTAATGGAGTCCAAAATAGAGGATTGGCAGAACTGATGAAGGTAGCAAGGGACATCCAAAGCTAGTGGCAACAAAGGAATTTCATCAGGGAAAGGAGTGACTGTTGTGGAAATTGATGGTCTTATGCGCCAATTGCTAGAGATTATGCAATTAGGTAAGGTGGTGCATTGTTCAAGGAAGCATTCAATAGACACAATAGCGTACAACAGTCTAGAATGTTTAGAAATTGAGCTTCTGACCGATGTTGTCAATAGCCTAATTCTTAAAGTTGAGTTAGGCTTGGTCTTGGAGAAGCACAGGTTAGTTCAATTTGCTGCAAATGAGAATGGCTTGGGCTTGGATGTGGGTTTGTGCAAGTGTGGGCTAGAGCAGCCCGTTGGAGGCGTGTGAGAAAGTAGGCCAACACACAAGGGAAAGATCCATGTACCTAAAGCAATCCAGCTTGAGAAAGGAAATTCAAAACCTCTACCCTGTCAATGGACAGCTTTGCTGTCCATATTTGTTTACTTGATTTACTCTTCAGAATAATTAGCTTAATATTTGACAGATTGTATAGGGATATAATTAGCATATACGTAGTTCTTTCCATATATAGAATTCTTTGTACAGTGTATATAATAGAGAGAAATCACAAGGCCAACGATTCGGCCATTCATATAGGGTTTCACCTTATTTTGACATGGTATCAAGAGCCAACTGCTAAGGTTCTTCTTGCGCTCGAATTTTTTTTTTCTCAGTTTCGGTATTTCTCGTGTTTTCGACATGTTCTGTGCTATGTTCGATAACCCGACGTTCAAGGTTCTTTGCTTTTTGCCTTTTGTTTCTGGGTTGGTGTTTGTCGGCGTTGTCTGGCTCATGTCTGACCATTTTCGGCCCTTCTCAGTTCATCGACACATCCTTTTCCAGGTCTTGGTGTTTTTCGGCAGCCTCTGTTTGAGGTCTTGGTGTTCTTTTCAACGGTTTCTGAGCGTAGGTGGCAGACTGTCCATCTCTGGCTGTTGACCACATATTGGAACAATGGGCTTCTCCTTGTTTGGTGAAGTCTGTCCCTCTCGTGTGGTACCCGACGTGTCTCGGTCCTTTGGTTTGTTTTTTTTTTTTCATCTTTTTCTGCTGCTCGGCACGTGGGTTTCCTATTTTTTTGATTTTTGGCTCTGCTCGATCGACATTTGGCTTCTCTGTTTTGTCTCTCGATATAGAACAATAATATTTCGGTCCATCCTTTTGTCTCGGGTTCTATTTATTTGCTATGGACTCAGCACCTATGTGTGTCAAGTTTACGGGCACAAATTGCTCTACTTGGGCATTTCAGTTTGAACTTTCCTCAAGGGAAAAGATCTTTGGGGTCATATTGATGGTACAGATGTCGCCCAAACATCCACTCCTGACAAGTCCAAGGCTTCTCCTTCATGGGCTGTACTTGACGCTTGGATTATGTCTTGGCTTCTTGGCTCGGTGGAGCCACATTTACCAACTTGCGGGCTCATAGCTCCGCTCAATCCATGTGGAATTACTTGATGAAGGTTTTATCATCAAGTTAATGATGCTTGTCTCTTTCAGTTGGAACATGCGATTGCCATGTTTCAACATGGTAGTCTTTACATCCAAGACTACTACTCGGCATTTCTGACTCTTTGGCATGAATATACTGATTTGGTTACAACGGATGTTCCTGTTGCCGCTCTTTCTACTATTCAGACTCTTCATGAGACTAGCCGGTGTGATCAGTGTCTTATGAAACTATGCCCGGAATATGAATTTGTTCGCTCCTCTCTACTGAACAGATCTCCTGTTCCTTTTCTTGATATTTGTTTTGGTGAGTTACTTTGCGAAGAATGTCTTAGTACTCAAACTATTCTGGAGCAATCTCATGGCAGTTTCGGGATGACAACTGTGGCTTATGCTCCCTAAGGACGAGGATCACCTATGACTTCTAAAAATTTGTAGTATTTCTGCTGCAAGGAATATGGGCATATTGCTGTCAATTGTCCTAAAAAATACTATTCTTATTGCAAGAAAAATGGTCATATTATCAAAGAATGTCGTATCCGCCCCCAGAATCGTTAGGCCCAAGCATTTCAGACTTCTGTTACTGTTCCTCCTGCAGCGACTTCTGTAGCACATGGCTCTTCCTCAGGTGCTTCCTCTGATCTTGCGCCTCCTGCAGCAACTTACTGCACCCTAAAAATGGTGTAACAGATGCTAATTTCGGCATTATCTGCGATGGGGTTTCAAGGTAAAAATTCTACTACACTCTAGTACGTAGACTTGGGGGCTTCTAATCACATGACGAATACTCCCACAATTCTGTGTCATGTTCGGCCCTATGCTGGTCAATCTGCCATTCAGACTGCAAATGGCAGTTCTTTGCCAATAGCTGCTGTCGGAGATGCCTCTTCTACATTTACTAATGTGTTTCTTGCTCCTCAGCTTTCCACGAATCTTATTTCCACGAATTATATTAAGTCTTTTGATTGTAATAATGTTCCTAATCTGAGTGCATGTGTGGCATCGTCATTTACACCATCCCAATACTCAGATCTAATCTCATGTATTGCACTCTAGCTTTCTTGGTAATAAAGAACATTCTTCTTTATCTCTTTAGTGTGATTCTTGTAAACTTGGTAAAAGCAAAACTCTTCCATTTCCTTTGCATGCTAGTAGAGCTTCTCACTGCTTTGATTTTATCCATAGTGATGTTTGGGGACCTTCCCCGGTTAGTTCACATGAAAAATTTAAATACTATGTGACTTTCATTGATGATCATATCAGATTCACTTGGGTTTATTTTCTTTGCTCTAAATCTGAGGTTTTTTGTACTTTCACTGAGTTTTTAGCGTATGTTGACAATCAATTTTCTGCGACTATTAAGACATTACGCACAGATTCTGGTGGTGAATATTTGTCTACTGAGTTTTAGGCATTCTTGGCTTCTAAAGGTATTATCCATCAACGTTCATGTCCCGCTACTCCCCAACAAAATGGAGTAGCCGAACGTAAAAATCGTCATCTTCTTGATGTGGTATGTACTTTCTTGTTAGAATCTTCTATTCCATCCATGTTCTGGGTTGAGGCTCTTAAAACTGCTACTCACTTGATTAATCGTTTACCTTCCGAAATCTTACACATGGAGTCTCCCTATTTCTGCTTGTTTGCTAAGCAACCTAGTTACGATAATCTTCTTATCTTTGGTTGTGTATGTTTTGTTCATTTACCTCCTCATGAGCGACATAAATTATCTGCTCAATCTGTTAGATGTGCATTCTTGGGATATAATGTGTGTCAAAAGGGATTTGTTTGCTATGATCCTACATTACATCTGTTCATCACATGCTGTCAAGCATGACTGTTGGCGACAAGCTATGCAGGAAGAAATTGCTGCTCTAGAGGCCAATCACACCTGGGACATTGAGCCTTGTCCTTCCACTATAGTTCTCCTGGGTTGCAAATGGGTTTACTTAGTCAATGTTCGCTCTGATGGAAGTTTGGATCGTTATAAAGTTCGGGTTGTTGCCCTTGGGAATAATCAGGAATATGGTGTCAATTATTAGGAGACCTTTGCTCCTGTGGCTAAGATGACCATTGTTCGTACGATCCTAGCTCTTGCTGCTTCCAATGATTGGCCACTACATCAGATGGATGTCAAGAATGCTTTTCTTCACGGGAATCTTAAAGAGTGTATTTATATGAAGCCACCCCCGGGATTGTTTCCCTCTCCGACCTCCAATGTGTGTAAACTTCGTCGCTCTCTTTATGGTCTCAAACAAGCTCCGAGGGCCTGGTTTGATAAATTTCGAAACACTTTATTACAATTTTCCTTCAAGCAGAGCAAGTATGACACTTCATTGTTTCTTCGGAAATCAGACATGGGTATTGTTGTCCTTTTGGTTTATGTTGATGATATTGTGATCACTGGTTCCAATTCTGTTTTACTTGTCCAGCTCAAGACTCATCTCTCAGAATCCTTTCATATGAAAGGTCTTGGGTCTCTTACGTATTTTCTTGGTCTTGAGGTGCATCGTAGTCCCTCTGATATTTCACTCAATCAACATAAGTATGCTAGTGATTTGGTGGCTACAGCTGGACTACAGGAAGCTACCTCTGTCGATACTCCCATGGAATTAAATGTCAAGCTTCGCAAAGAGGAGGGTGACTTGTTGATCCCAGTTTATATCAGAAGTTGGTGGGTAGCCTTGTCTATCTCACTATAACTAGACCAGATATTTCTTTTGCTGTACAGCAACTGAACCAGTTTCTTCAAACTCCTCTTCATCTTCATTTGCTTGCTGTTCGTAGGATCATACGCTATGTTCAGGGCACTTCTACCCATGGCTTATTCTTTCCTGCAGGCAATTCTCCTCGTCTTGCTACTTATAGCGATGCTGATTGGGCTAGTTGTGCTGATACACATCGCTCCATCACTGGTTGGTGCGTGTTCTTAGGTGATGAGTTGATCTCCTAGAAGAGTAAGAAGCAAGACAAAGTTTCTAAGTCATCTACAGAATTTGAGTACCGAGCGATGTCTCTTGCTTGTTCAGAAATTATTTGGCTTTGAGGTTTGCTTGCTGAGTTAGACTTCTCTGAGACCGATCCTACACCTTTACATGCCGATAATACAAGTGCTATTAAGATTACGGCCAATCCTGTCTATCATGAGCGCACAAAGCATATTGAAGTCGATTGTCACTCTATCTGTGAAGCCTTTGAAGCTCGAGTTATCACTCTTCCACACATTTCCACTGAACTACAAATTGCTGATATCTTCACCAAGGCTCTCACTCGTCATCGACATTGCTTCTTAAGTAGCAAATTGATGCTTGTTGATCAACCCGCATCAATTTGAGGGAGGCTGTCAATGGACAGCTTTGCTGTCTATATTTGTTTCCATACTTGTTTCCATATTTGTTTCCTTGATTTACTCTTCAAAATAATTAGCTTAATATTTGACAGATTGTGTAGGGATAGAATTAGCATATACGTAGTTCTTAAAATGTATAGAATTCTTTGTACAGTTTATATAATAGAGAGAAATCACAAGGCCAACGGTTCGCCATTGATATAGTGTTTCACCCATCACAACCCTGCATATTCAACCCTGGGATGGCGGGTCAACGGGGTTAGGTTTTCATCAATCAAAACGGCTCCTCTAGATGTGCGAAAGAGATGCCAATGATGTCCAATCACTGGTAGAAGGTTGTCCAGAAACTTTTGTCGGCTGCTTGCGATCTGGTGGCTGGAGTCCTGGTTGACAGGCTAGATGTCATCCTCACCTTCCTCTGGCTTATCAACGGCAATCTGCCTAGGGTTCCAAACTCAATGGTGGCAACTAAACACGAGGGTTGCGCTCATTGCGGGACTTAACCCAACACCTTACGACACGAGTTGACAACAACCATGCACCATCTGTGTTCGTGTTCTTGATAGCTTGTTGGTTTTGGCGTTGGTGACGGTGGGAGAAGCCGAAAAACAAGGGGCTGTGGAATCTGAAGCTAACAATGGGACTGAGGATGTGAGGTCGCCTGAGGCAAAACAAGGATTGGGTTTGTGTAGCTGAAAGCGAGGTGTCGGGGATGGGTAGAAGTGACTAGATGATGGGATGAAACTCTACCGCAAGGGAAGGTAGTGAGCCAGAAAAGGCCGGTGTGTTGGTGGTGTATACCCTTGAAGAGGCTAGGGTGCAAGGAGGTAGAGGGGGAGGTCTTGCGTGTCTTGGGTCTGGGTTTTGAGGTGGAGGGCAGAGCTAAGGCCTATGACTCTGGAACTTGGGAGGAGCCTATTCCTTTAAACTCCCCATACCTGAATGAAAATGAGTAATATCAAGGTGTCAGATTGTGCATTACAAAAGGCTAGGGAGATCCAACATGTGAGGGTTTTGAAGACCAATTCATGGCCCTTCTTCTTGCTTGGGGGCATACTATGGTGCATTGGTGGAGATTTTGACGTCACTTGGTTTTGGAGTAAAATATTGGGAGGCTTTATCATCAACACAACTATGGTGGATGTAACGATCCGGCCTAATAATTCTAAGGTCGAGATATTAATAATTTTTATTGGGCCTAAATTAATTATGGCCCATGAGCGATAAATTATTGAGGTTGATTAGGAGTTTTAATTAGGCTCAATAACTAGGTTAAATGTCATTTATTATTTATTGAACGAGTTAGACTTCTTTTAGAATTTAAAGATTGGTCATTAGAAATTTATTTCTGTTTAAAATCATCACTGATTGAAGTCCCCTATGCAGTCTTAGTTATTGCCAATCCTTTTTTTTGATAAGTCACTGCCAATCCTACATTGAATGAACTACTAGATCATGTTTTTAGATTCAAACTCTCTTCTTGAATGATCGTGAACGAGTCGAACTCGAATTCAAACTTGTCGGCATCTTATTCCAATAGGGATACAACTTTACAAGTCATTTTCACGTTAAAACTCTTTAACCGAATCCAACTTAAACTGGTCATCACTCTCTCCCAAATCTCTCTATAAATATCTTCCTTTCATGTGTTATTTGGGAAAAAAAAAATCTTAAACCCCCAGTCCATCACCGTGATCGATTTTGTGTCGGAAATTTTAGAAAGCAACACTACAAGGTAAGTAGCATGACTATACTCTTACACGTATGTTTTTTTTTTTTGATAAGTCCCTTACACGTATGTATAGTAAACGACATGTCTTTTATAAAAATATTATGCATGTAAGCCCTCCATTCGAAGCCCCTTTTTACGTACCCAAGTCATGATAAAATTATGAAAATCCATGATTTTACTTGAAGAATAATACATTAAATTATTTATGAAAATTCATAATTTTATGAATGGAGTTATGCATTAAAAGATTTATGAAAAGTCATGATTTTATGTGAGAGTTATGCATTAAAATAATTTATAAAAATCCATGCATGGTTTTATGTGAAGATTTATACATTAAAATATTGATGAAAAATCATGATTTTATGTGAGGAAATATGTATCACAGAATTTTATGAAAGAATGCGATTTTATTTGAAATCTATGATATGACAAGTATGCAAGTATGATTATGATGAAATATAAATGATCAGATACGTAACGGCCTATGTTTTGATATGAAGATGGTACCATATGTTATGGGCATGTTGCATTGCCAGGTTGTACATGCTGGTAGTGCACCCAGTATGTGTTCCTTATGTATAGATTCCACAACCAGCGGCCACGGGCGGAATCAGAATCTACTTAGATTCGCTAACCTTAACTTACGGGGCTCAACAGTGGGTATCGGCCTATGACAAGTGAAAAATAAGTTCATGTTCATGTTATTTACGTATGTATTTATAAGTATGCATATTTTTCAAGAAACCTTATGTTTATTATGTTTACTGTATGATGTGTCACTTATTGAGTATTTGACTAATTTTTGTATGTTTTTTTGTTTTAAAACCACCCCAAGTAATGACATTTATGAGGATAAGACTGCAGGATAGGATTTGGCCCAGGGAGGCGAGGCAAGGCAGATGCCTCGATAGTTTATGTCATGTTCAGTTTTATGATTTAAGGTTTAGTAAGTTAGTTTGATAAGCATATGAGACTTTATTGAATTTAAATAAGTGCTTCCGCAGACTCTCTTTTGGATTTTAAGTATTTAATAAAGATTAAATTTATTTATTTATGGGATCTTTCGTATCTGGCGCTTCGTTAGAAGAAAAATTTTTAAGTTCAAGTTTAGTAGTACACCGGTTCCCTGAAAATTCTAAAAATGACTTTATTGGGGGGGGGGGGGGGGTCATCCTAGAGCAAGACCTCCTGGATATCTCTCTTTAAGAGGCGGCTCCTTCGTGTGGTCCAGCAATCAAGACACTCCATGGTTGAGCATTGATAGATTCCGTGTATCACTAGAGTGGGAGGAAGCTCATTATCCATATCTAATCCAAAAACAACTTTCCAAGTCATGCTTGGAACATTTTCCCATTATCCTAGATTGTGGGACATTCATGTGGGTCGAAGATACTTTAAGTTTGAGAACATGTGGTTGAAATATGAGGGATTCATTGATACCAGGCAGTGGTGCTCATTATCCATATCTAATCCAAAAACAACTTCCCAAGTCATGCTTGGAACATTTTCCCATTATCCTAGATTGTGGGACATTCATGTGGGTCGAAGATACTTTAAGTTTGAGAACATGTGGTTGAAATATGAGGGATTCATTGATACCAGGCAGTGGTGGTCTTCTTAGCAAACTTGTGATTATCAGTTTCAATCTGGTAAGTCTTACTGTTGTGTTTGAGCTGGTTGTACTGAACTGAAACCCTCATCAGGATGTGTTTTCTCAACTTTTCTATTCTTTTATGTTTTTATTTATTTTCATAGTAAGCTATGCTTGATTGCATACAATGTTTGCTTGAGCCTTCAGTTAAAATGAATCTTATAGCGATACCATTATGATTTCACAACTCTTACATCCTGGATATGATGTGGATAACCTATGCTCTGGCATGTACTTAGTTTGTAGATGTATGCACTTGCTAATTATACTCAATCCTATGATTGTAAATCAAGTTTTGTGTCTTGGTGTCCTGCTTCTATGTGTTAACTGACTTGCTAACTTTCAGGATTCTTTCCGATATGAGGACCCTTTCAGCAGATTGGATGGCAAATACAAGCAAGCCCGAATCAGAGTTACAATCTTTACAGCATGGAGGCGATGAAAGCAAAGGGAACTTCTTTTATCCGAGGCCAGTTGCACTGACAGCTGCTCAGGTTTTCCTCATTTTTTGAGCTTCTTTTCTGCATATAATTTTGATATATTTCATTTTCTATAATGCTGATAATTCCTGGAATATGACTATTATTATCACTGATTTCTACTAAACCCAAAATCCTGTACGCACACACACAATTATGCATATTCACTTACATATGCATCTTTTCTGAGATATGATACTGGATACATACATACAGTCATACATTGTAGACAGTTGTTTTGATAGTGAGTCCGAGTATTGGTTTTCCCCCAGAATACTTCCTTCTTAGATCATATGCCACTTGTGCCCCTGAATGGACAAGGATTCTCATCTCTCTCTCTCTCTCTCTCTCTCTCTCTCTATCTATATATATATATATATATATTAAATATTGAAAAGCTTATACTTGAATTTATGATTTCTCCCCATGCTTAAATATTGGCAAAAACTGCATTCCTAATAACATTACCTTGCAGATGACCTTGCTACTGTTATGGCAATTTTTCTTCTTTAGATCTGCTCCTGCACACATGGAGTTCCTTTTCTAGGCATATATTCATAGATATACGTTAATGTATTGATAGATTCGTTTTCTGTATACAGATACATTGTTTGCAGTTCCTGATATATGAGGTGGTCTCTGGAGGTAACCTTCGGAAGCCAGGGGGTCTCTTTGGGAATACTGGGTCTGAGATTCCTGTCAATGATTTGAAACAGTTGGAATCCTTTTTTTATAAGCTCAGCTTCTTTCTGCATATTTTGGACTACACAGGTATTCAGTCAATTCTACCAGTTCCGATAGTTGTCTAATGAGCTTAAAGATAGTTAGTTTTAACATGTTGCATTGGAAATTGCAGCTACTGTTGCAACTTTGACGGATCTTGGGTACTTGTGGTTCAGAGAATTTTATTTAGAGTCTTCTCGTGTTATTCAGGTATTTTTTTGGACAAAAATGTTTTATTCAGCTAACTTACCCTTCATAGCAATTAGATAGATTAACGTTTTTTTAGCTCACATATGATAATTGTGTCATTATTGGTTTGACAGTGTGAAAAAGATACCATATGGGTCATTTTTGGATTGTTAGTATAAAAAAATTAAACCATTATCTGCAATCACTTCAAACTCCAACCAGATGGCTTAAATAAACCTTCAATTTACCTTTTAACCTAATGGATAGTGGAGCATACGTATCATGTATTCATGATGTCCAATTATCTACTATTATGTACATAACAGAGAAGAATACAAAGTTACCATATTTTACAGAACTCTTGCTTGGAAATGTCCTTCATATTTTTTAAGGGAGAATGATTCAAAGCTATTTCTGCATATGAATTCGTGGCCTTTTCAACTTGTCAAGTTCATATTGCGTTGGCATATTCTGTAAGACAAAAACACTTCATCTAACTATGTCAAGCTTCAAGTGTGCTGTGTTGCTTATCGAACACATCCACTACAAGTCAGATAATTCTAGTGACAAAAGCTACATTTAGATGGGTAAGCGATTTACAAACTTAGGTGACAAATGTCGGGGGCTCCTTGTGACCACACCTTGCTTGGTGTTGCTGCTTGTTGCCATTTTTCAGACATAGAGAACAATGGTGGTTGAATGGCCGAGAGACGATGGAGGTAGAGGAATTGCCTAATTATAAATATGAGAAAGCAGAAAATAAATGACATGGGGATTTACATGGATTGACACTATGGCCTACGTCCACAGAGGGTAGGAGATGGAAAAACTCATGAAAATATGAGCACATAAGGCTCTCGTGCTCTTTCGTTTGTCTCTGTTATGAGGTGAAGAAGATAAAGGAATAAAGGAGAAGTAGGATAAGCCCCCCCGCCCATGTACTTGCCTCTGTCGCCTTTGTAAACGTGGCCTTGTGCTTGCTTCATTGGTCGGCGTGCCCTGTCATGTCTCATTATTTCTTTTGCAAAGCATGGGTAGGGTGGCTTCTTTTATTGCTTTATATAAACTGGTTTCAACGTGAGGCCCAAGGTCAAGTGATGTCCCCTAGAGTTACCTCCCAATTCCCATGATTGACTTGTCTTGCTAGGCGACCATTGAGAATCCTGCTTATCATTCACAATTGTCATTTCCTTCAATTTTTTATGTTCCTTGACACTGTTAGACTTTGTAAGCCTTGCTGTGTTGTTAAGGTGTTGTATAGGTCTTACCCCTCAAGTTAACTAATGTGCTTAGTTGGGGAGTTTGTCATAAGACTAAGGCTTCAAAGATTTTGGCTGTCCACGAGAAGGTCACATTCGCAATCAGCTTGACAGTCTTTGGTTAGACTTGGGAACATGACATTCATGGCCGGCTAGGTGATCCTAGTGGGCATAGGAATATGATATCTGAGAATGGCATGGAGATCCTAAGGAACTGCAGAAAGGTGGCATTTGCTACTGTCTTTGTATTCTTGGTGAGTTGCAGGAGTGGGACATCTGCGACTGACTTGGTGAACCTAGTTAGCCACAAGAATGTGACATCTGCGACTGGCTTGGTGATCTTGGCAAGGTGTGGGAAGGTTACATCTATGGTTAGATTGACGTTCCTAGTGGGTTACAAGAATGTGATATCTGCAACTGGCTTGGCAATCTTGGCGAGCTGCGAGAATGTGACCTGCTTGGAGATCTTGAAAAGCCGCGGTAATGTGAGATTCGTGACCGACTTGGAGGTTATTAAGCTCGTAGGTTTGCTTCTTGAGGAAACTTGCAGTTGGCAGTTGTGGAGCTTGTCAAGCCGTTCTTAGAAGAATCTTATTTGGTGGTTATAGGGTTATAGGGCGCATTGGACAGTTCCTAGAGGATACTCACACTTAGCAGTTGTGGAGCCCGGTGGCTTGTTACTGAAGGAGATTTGCATTTGGTGGTTGTGGAGCCTGCCGGCCCATTCCCAGAAGAGATTGTGCCTGGCAGTTGTGGAGCCAGTTGGCTTGGTGGTGGTGCCAGTAGTGATTGGCTTTGGGTGCGTTTGATACCGAGAACTTCTCATTCCAAGGAGTCTTTTAAGTTTATTGATTATTTCTTTGACTGTAGTTTGGGTGATAACTAATTTCCTCTCTCAATCCACATCCAATGAATCTGAAGTAAGTAGGTGTGCGTGATACATCATAAGCACATGTTTAGAAGCAAAACCTCAGTATTATGAAGGCAATAAATGCAACTATCTTCTTGAAGTGTGCAGAAATTGCCAGAAATGCTAATGAGCATCCAGCTTGTTATAACAAAATATGATATGTTGACAATTGGTCCAGATAAATATCACTCATGAATACTAAGCTCTGTGCAGCACCCACCAGTTTTAGTTTAACTATCCATACAATTAATATTCAAACGAGAGTTGGCAATAAAGTGTTGGTAAATCAATAACGGGTACTTAAATGACGAGCATCAGTACGTGACAAAATAAAAATGTCTCGTCTCTATTTCCTTTCTTTGAAGCTATTTCTGAGCTGAAAATCAATTTGGGCAAGTTGAAATTAGTACCGGTTGGTGCTGTAGACAACATTGGTGGTTTGGCATGTGTTCTTGGCTGACTCTCTATTTTCATGGGAATGTATTTGGATAAATAAGGTGCCTTTAAGGGGTACCCATTCTAGGAGAGATTCTAACAACAGATAACTTGAGGAAGAGGCCATTGTCATAACATGTTGGTTCCTTATGTGCAAGCAGGATGGGGAAAGCATTGATCACCCTTCGTTGTATTGTTAGTTATCTAGAGAATTATGGAAAGCTATGTTTAACATCATTGGAATCAGGTGGATAATGCCCTGACGGGTGGTTGATAATAATATTGCATTACTTATGAAAAACTTTCTTGATTTTTAATGTTGTACAATAATTCAATAGTTGAACATATTCCTTTGGTATTATTCTTTATTGGTTTTGTTAGGTTTTTTCTTTTCCTTCATATAGGTCGATTTCATAAATTTATGGAGTTACAAAAATAATTTATTTATCTTATTATTAATCACGTATTTCGTATATAGCTAGAACGACCAGAAGAATAGGAATGAAAAAAAAAATAGAAAGAATAGATTTTCGATATTTAGATTAGAATAAGTCATATTGTAACAGAAACACGAGTGATATATTGGATATCCACACGGATATGCACTTTAGCGGGAGCGTCTCTGTTTTGTTCACTCTATTGCTAAGCTGTATTTTTATGAATTTTGTTTTCTTTTTTAACCCTGTGCAGTTTCCCATTGAATGCTCTCTTCCCTGGATGCTGGTGGAGTATGTACTTGAGTCACGGAATGCTGGTCTTCTTGAGAGTGTTTTGATGCCATTTGACATCTATAATGATTCGGCTCAGCAAGCACTGGTTGTATTGAAGCAACGCTTCCTCTATGATGAAATTGAGGCTGAGGTATGTGAAATTTGAATTGAGTTATAATATTTTGATTGGATATTGTTAATAATTGTCTACTGTTGTCGTTTGAGTGTCCCTTTTTTGCTACAAGTACTAGTACGGATCATATAACAGTAGAAGAGAACAGTAACCTTTCGGTACAATCCCAAAATCTGCTTTGATATCTTTGTAATAATTTCTGCTGAACTAACCCTTTTGCTTCTTTAATATAGGCTTCAAATAGAATTTCCTTGCCAGGATTGGCCTTTAGGTAATGTAGTACCCGGTACACTGCCTGTAGGTGAACTTCTCTTGAGCTATGCATAAATTGGCTAACCACGCTCATGACATATGCAATGTCTGGCTGTGTGTGAGCAAGATATATAAGCTTTCCTACCAGTCTCTGGTACATTTCCCTGTCTACGGCTGGATCGTCATTTGCCTCTCCAAGTTTGTGATTTGGCTCGATTGGTGTGGAGACGAGTCTACACGCCAGCTTTCCTATCTCCCTTAGAAGATTGGTTACATATTTCTGCTGCGAAATGAAGATGCCTTCTCTGGAATGAGCTACTTCAATTCCCAGAAAATACTTCAGTCTTCCAAGTTCTTTTATTTCAAATTCTTTGACTAGACACCTTCTCAAGGCTTCCTTCTCCTTCTCATCATTTCCTGTCACAATTATGTATTCAACATATACCAAAAGAGCCGTGCCTCCCCTTGCATCTGAGTGCTTAATAAAGAGTGTATGATCTCCTTGACTCTGTCTGCATCCGTTGGCAAGTATTACTTTAGTAAACCTTCATCCTGCAAACTTTATTGCTTCTCAGATTTCCCTTGAAGCCTGAGAACTCCACTATAGCAGGATAAAGACGTGCATCCCTTGACCTCTCGCTTGGAAACCGTGTAATGTTAAAAGTCACCACCAATGCACCATGGCATTTCTCACAAACTATGCAAACCTGCCAACTCTTCCCAAATCAAGCTTCTATCACTGTCCAGGGTCAGCCCATAAATATCCACAAAGGCCCATTCGAAGTCATCTTCCACATTTTAAAAAGAACAGGCCGCTATTTAGTCACCAACACACTCCTCAACTCTCTCCATCACCCTTGTGTCCCACATCAGTAATACTCCACCCGAAGCTCGTTTAGAGGCTAAGAAGGACCACCCTACATATTGGAAACTCCACAAATTCCAAATGATTCTTCTACAAATACCTTCCATTTTCATTTCCTGCAAGCAAACAATATCAGCTTTCCATGAGCAGAACAGATTTTTTATTTGGAGACGTTTATTAAACTCGTTCAACCCCTACACATTTCAAGACAAAATATTGGGCTTCATAATAAAACTGGTTCAGCCCTCCATGTACCAAAAATGGGGCTCGAAGAAGAATAGAGAGTTAAAGCATCTTACTGGAGAAATCAACTATGATGCAAAGGGAAGAGTCCAAGCCGAGGGAGGACTAGAGGGAGGAAATAGTTTATTTTTCACTTTGCAGAACCCAATCTGATTAGGGTTGTACAAAAACCGGCCAAACCGGCAGGGAACTGGTCTATCGGTGGCAGAAATTAGGACTGTAAAAATAAACCAGAGAACCGGAGAACCGGCCCGAACAGGCCCGGACCCGTTCCTTCATTTTAAAAACCGGTCATAACCGGTCCGGTCTCGGTTTTATGTTTTTTAGGACCGGACCGGTTCGCATATTTATATATTTATAATTAATTTTTAATATTATATATAATATTTTTTATATTATATATATTTTTTATAAATTATAATTATATATGAAATAATGTTATATAATAATTTATAACATAAAATTTTAATCTTAAATATGAACATTTATTTGATCATATGTTTTAAATATAAAATATATATTAATTAAATTTTATGGCTTATTAAATTCTCAACATATTCTTTTTGATAAATATATTAGTAATACTAATATACATTAGTATATTAATTACTATATTATCACTAACATATAGTAATAGTACTATACCAATAGTATTACTATATACTAATAGCATTAGGGTATTACTAATATTTATATATATATTAATATATATATGTATATATATATGTATAAGAGATTAGAGATTTAATATATATTAAAAACCGAAAAATCGGACCAGAACCGGTAAAACCGGAAGTACCGGTTTAGGAGGGTAACCGGTGTAGTATCAGTTCTTGAAAATGCAAAACCAGTGTATGCCAATTCGGTCCCAAAATTTGTCTAAAATTGGACCAGTTACACCCCTAGTAGAAATATCCCAAAACCGACGTCGGCCGGTTTAGTTCCGGTTTGAACCTGTTTTAAATCGCCGAACCGGCCGACCAGATATATATTTTTTATATTTATCTTAGGTAAAATGACGCTCAAGTGAAATGGCGTTTGGTCTTAAACCAAACAGTGTCGTTTTACACGTAACGTATTAAAAAACATACAAGTCATAGCTCGTCGCCTTCCTCCTCCCCTTTTCTTCTCTGATTTCTCTCATTCTCTCTCTTCTCTCAGACTGCAACTCTTTCTCTCTCTCCTCTCTCAGACGAACCTCTATGCCACCGAGAATCGCCCGAGAATTGCCGGAATCGGTACGGCCAATATTTCTCCTACCCATTAGTCGGTCTGGTCAGTTATTCCATGAAAATGACCTCCATTGGTCGGCGGCGGTTTTTGTCAAAAACCACACCGATATGGTCAGTTTTCACCCCTAAATCCGATGATGAAGTAGAGATATTGTTGATTGGAGGCAAAGAAATTGGTGGGACAAATTCATCCCCAGCCTTTGCTCCAAACTGATTTCCCAGCCTTTGCCTGGAGCACTTCTTCCATCATATTTCCCAGCTACCCTACACCACCATGACTCAGTACTACAAACCACGATACCCCTCTGCTCTTCTCCACAATTTTTATCGAGGAGTTCCATGCTTATGTTGAGAACTCAAAAGTCTTTGATTTCACCCAAAAATGACGAAACTGGCCTATAAAAGCTCGCATCACTTAATAAAGGTTGAAAAATTTGCTAGAAATGAAAATGATCACCGGAAGAAAGAGAGAGGGTAGCTAATTCCATGATTGATTTTTAAAAGATTAGGCTATTGTGTTGAGGACATATGTGTAAGGCACTAAGAGCATCCACATCTGGATGCCTAAAGCCTCCAATTCTCTAAATTTTAGCAAAACAAATTAACTTTTTGACAAAACACCTCTCCATCTAGTTCCCTATTTTTGGGAAAGGTTTTGGGATGTGAACAAGGGGTTGGGGGGGTGTTTTGGGCTTGATATATTTTGGGTAGGTTTCATGGGATTTTTGGGTCATTAGGGGCTCTCTTGTATGGGCTAGGTGTTTTCTTGTATACGTTCAGTGTACATGTTCACTCCTATTGATATATATATATATATATATATAATATTATTACTTATAAAAAAAAACAGTTGCTCCCCATATTTGGGGAGCCACGGTTCATCCCTAAATCACTTTTATAATTATTTTATTCTAACAAATAAAACAAATTCTTCTTCCAATCATCTACATTTTCTCTCATGCTCATATTTGTTATAGTTGAAATTTGAAAAAAATGTCACCATTGAGATTGTCCCTTTTTTTTAATTTTTAATTTTTTTTTTAATTTTTTAAATTGACCATTTGTGAAAATATGATTTTTTTAAATATTATTATTACGAAAGCATTGATTTTAAAAATATTATCATTTAGAAAGATG
The DNA here is from genome assembly GCF_004785595.1 of Juglans microcarpa x Juglans regia. Classification (NCBI taxonomy): domain Eukaryota; kingdom Viridiplantae; phylum Streptophyta; class Magnoliopsida; order Fagales; family Juglandaceae; genus Juglans; species Juglans microcarpa x Juglans regia. The sequence continues at coordinate 14,481,948 of NC_054600.1, read as the reverse complement.
AGTAGTTTAAAAAAAACCGTTACAGATGAAAAATCGAAAATATGGGTACAACAAATAATTAAATAATTACAAAAATGTGAAAAAAAAATAAGTTAAAAAGTTTTCTTCCGATCATTCCTGGAAAGACAAAAAAAAATGAGTAGTTAAAGATATACAAATAAAGGAGTAGAAAAAATAATAAAGAAAGAATAGAGATAGATTATTTTAATAGAATATAGAAAGAATAGGGTGTGAGATGTAAGAGGTTTTTGAAAGATGAGTAAAACTAAGGAGAAAATTTTAGAAAGTGTGTTTTTTAGCCAAATTATAGGGAAATTTATAGGGAATCCAATGTGAATGCTCAAGATGACAAACTGTGCATAACAATACTTAGCAGAAACACAGATGCTTTTATGTCAGTATGCTTTATCCTTGCGCCATCAATGATTTCTATTTACTTTTGCATAGGTGGATCATTGTTTCGACATATTCATTTCAAAACTTTGTGAGGCTATTTTCACATACTACAAGAGTTGGGCGGCAAGGTATGCCCTTTGGCCTTTTGGCTGATTTTCCTGTACTATGAAAGTTAATGATATAAATGTTTTTGTTTATGTGTTTGCAAAATTTTGCAGTGAGTTACTTGATCCATCATTTGTCTTTGCCTTGGACAATGGAGAAAAATATTGTGTCCATCCTATTAGATTCACTGCCCTTCTAAAGATTACAAGAGTGAAGGTGAATATGTTATTCTTACATTTAAAGAATTGTGGGCTAGAAACCCCAGATTTATAGGTTTAGTGTATGTGATTAATTAGAGTTCATTCAATCCTTCTTTTGAATAAGAATTTTATGACATACAGTTACTGGGGAGGAGCATTGATTTAAGATGTCTGATTGCTGAGTGGATGAACAAAGTTTTCCGGGAGAATCTTGAGTTCCTGTTTGATCGTTTTGAGTCTCAGGATCTATGTGCCATAGTGGTAAGTAGTTTCGCTCTATCGTCTTGATTCATGTTGATGTTGAGAAATGCTTTTCCTTTTCATTTTATATACTGCATTATGTTAACAGAAGATAATATCATTTGGTTTTAGGAATTAGAGAAGCTGCTTGATATCTTAAAACACACCCACGAATTGCTATCCAAAGATCTTTCAATAGACTCATTCAGTCTTATGTTGAATGAGATGCAAGAAAATATCTCTCTCGTGTCATTTTCTAGTCGACTTGCTTCTCAGGTATGACAAATATTTTTTCTATCATTCTCTTTAGACATGTTTTAGTTTGTGGGTGCCTCTCTCTGTCTCTGTCTCTATCTCTCTCTCTCTCCAGTTTGTGTGTGTGTGTGTGTGTGAAGACATATTATGGATAGATATTAATTCTATCAATATTGAATTCCCCAATTGTTGTTTGTGGGCATTTTATTGAACTGCATTATCTTGTTCTCTGTATAATCAATTTGTTCAGGATGGGTTTTGGACAAGAAACTTCTTAGCTCTTTCTGAATCAACTGTTAATTGATGTGTAGGAATATATATAGTTGGAATATTCATTAATACTTTCAATTGGGTAAGGATGCATGCAGCACAACTAGACATTGTTATTATTTTGTATGGAGCATCCCTTTTTGTCGAGAGGAAGATTTGATGTTGAAAACAAATGTTTGATGTACATGTGGATAATGATTTTGTGTATTTTGTTTTCATTTCTTTCAGCTAATTTATTAAGCCATGAAAAGAAAAACATATTGACTGTTCTCCAGCTGGTGCTGACAATTTTTTTTTAAGTAATTTTTAATAATGCAAGGAATTTAGCTAAAATATCTTAGTGACAAAAAAATAATGCAACAATAGCTGTTGGGGTTGACATTGATTTTCAAGCATATGCAGCACTTTGTTGGCAGCTACCAGACATTCTGTTTGTATTTATAAACCATTATGTTCCTTAATTGGTATATGTTGTCTCATGTGTGTGATATAATAATTTTGTTGCAATGTAAAGTAAACATTAGAAAAGACTCTAGCTCTAATTATAGAACAAAAACTTAAGTTCACTGTGGTAAAAGCATGATTAAGGTCAAAGTGCAGGCAGAAACACTCTGCTTACTAAATGCGAAGCGCATTTAAATAAGTACACTTTGCTACACTTTAAAATAGTGCGCTTTTGTTCTTAAAATATAGAAAATATCAGTTCACGACCTAAAGAATTATGCAAAACTGATATTTTTAAGTATTTAGTTGACATTGAGATCATTTACATATCTTGGTGCCACACTGCCATATGTGGTGTCTAAAATGTTATGTTTAAATTATATATAACTAGTTAATTACTTGATTTTCATGCTGCATAATATGCTAATAAATTGAGCTAACAGACTAACAGTCCATCTTGCTTTTGAAAATTTTTTATTTTATTTTATGGATTTTTTCATATATATCATCTTTAAAAATGTGCGCTTTACTATAATCAGGCTCGTGCTTTGATCTTTCCGCCTTGGCTATAGACGACATTTGTGCTTAAGTGCTCCTGGAGCTCTGTTACCAACACTGATTTTGATATAGAGGCTGTCTAACCTAGGGCTGCCCTCCCTGCACCCCTGCCCATGTCCCACTCTACTCATCCTTATTGACTGGGGGATAGAGTTTTCACTCTTTCATCTGGCCATAACCAACATTAAAACACACACACAAAAAAAAAAAAAAAAAAAAAGAAAAAGAAAAAGAAAAGAAACTGAAAACCTTCAACAGATTGGCCAATCTTTGTATGACTAGAGGCATGAACAGAGACCCACGTGTGTGAGCGATGTGGGTGGGCCTCCATTCCTAGATATTGAAGAAGAGGGAGAGGGAGAGGGAGAGGGTTTTTTTACATATATTTAGTATAGCGGCAGGTGGGTGGGATGCCCAACCACATCTCTTAATATATTTCTTACTCTTACCCAATGGGGCAAGTGGTTTTTCCTGGCGGGGTAGGTCTAGGTGACCCGTTTCCTAGCCCCCTCATCTAACCTATCGTATTTTTTTGTCAAATTCATTGAAGAAGACGGATGCAAAAGAGATATTGTTCTTGATATTTTTATATAACTAATTAACTTTTTAACGAAAGATACTCATAAGAATGAACTTTTGATTGAAAGATGGTTTCTTGGGGATAATTGACAATTGGACATTGACTAAAAATCTTGCATTTTAGGGAATTTAATGATATAGAAGATTTGCCTGCTTGAGTTACCGGAGTAAAACTTGTTCTGAGTATGTGTTACTTGTTGACGTATCTGATAATGTTAGTTACAAGACTAGAACATTGAATAATGCGATTTTATTGCTCTTCAGTTCATCAACTGCTAGTTTTCACTAAATCATTTTCCTTGTCTTTTAGATCTGGTCGGAGATGCAAAGTGACTTTTTACCAAATTTTATCCTTTGCAATACTACTCAGCGTTTTATCCGATCATCAAAGGTTCCTCCAGTTTCTGTTCAGAAGCCATCAGTTCCCCATGCCAAGGCTAACTTTTATTGTGGTACACAAGTAAGGAACATGCCTGAAGCAGTTATTTGGATTTTACCATTAAAGATACCTTCATAAGTAATCCTAAAAGCAACTTTGGAAGTTTTGTAACTCATATTAAACTGTTGTTACACATATATTTAAACCATTATATTATTGACCTAAAGGGCATTTGGAATTTTTTGGTAACTTGTAAGTTATGAGTATTTCTCGAAACATCTTTGCTTTGTTGTGATAAATTATAATTTCTAACACTCAGATTTTTTCACTTGTTTGTTTTCATGGTAGGATTTGAATTCTGCTCATCAAAGTTTTGCACGACTCCATGGTGGATTCTTTGGAATGCCTCACATGTTTTCCATGGCAAGACTACTGGGATCGAGATCATTGCCTTGGCTGATTCGAGCACTTCTAGATCATATATCCAATAAGGTTCAAGATCATTAACTCCATTTATTTCTTTATATATAATAACAGCGCAAACTAAATAAATGCATTTGATATTTTCAAGAATTAGGGTGGTTTAATAAAAAGAAGAAAGTTTTTTTTTTTCCCTCCTTACTTTCCATTGGTTAAGTATGTGTAAGCAAAAACAATACAACAGATGAGTATACCCTTATACATCATACTTTATTTCAAGAATACCATAAAACAGTCTCCCTCAAGCTAGAACATATCTTTCATCTGAGCTCAACTTCTATTGAGGTTGAATGCCACTTCGTTATTTAGGAGAAACTGAGTGAAGATATCTTTACACTATTTGTGAGGTTTGAAGATCAACATGCATATATGTCGAAAGAAGTTAAGGTAGAGATATCTTATCCATAATAAGTGTAGAGATATATCATATCTCTCCATTTAAGAACGTGCATGTAAACTAAGTGAGATTGTCTCATCCCAGTAAATGACGATTCTTAGGATCAGTGGCGTCCTTTTTTATTGGTTGTAAACACGAATTCTAATAGATACTGCATTTGTCACTTAAGTAGGATATTAAGATTCGTATTCTTTTGCATTGTCAAAGTGCAAAACACAAAGTTTGCGTCCAAACTGATTTTTAATTTCTTACAGAATATTTAAGGATGAAAAGTAGCTTAAATCAGTTACTTGTAAAATATAGCTCAAGTCATATGAGAATGATCATCCACAATTGTCATAATCATTCAATTGGACTCGACATTTATTGGTTCCAAGACATGGATCAATCAATTCAAATGATTTGAAATGCAAATACGAACTTGAGGATAGAAGACATGATTATGTTCACTAAGTTGACACATTTCAGCACAAAGAGGATACACTAACAAGACTCATAAGTTGATGCTTGGAACCTAAACAACAATGCCATTGAAAGGAAGATAATGATGCTTAAGCACGAGTAATAAAGATCACAAACTAACGGCTTGTACCAATTCCTGTTTTCTTGGGATCTTAAGGATAGATAAAAACTTACACGACACTGAAGTGCTTTAATTAGATTACTATTCTTATAGATAATAAAATTCATTTCATTAAAGCGTAGAGGGAAATCCGAATACACAGATTGTATACATGAGATAACCTATTAAATGTTTAATAGGAAAGTAAAAGTCCATATATTCAGAAATATTAAGACTACGTTTGGATAGTGAGAATACCTGAGAAGTGTTGAGAATGTTTGTGAATAGTAGTGAAAAAGTAGTGAAAAAGTAATAATAGAATAATGAATAGTAGGTAAAAAGTAATGAATAGTAAAAAAGTAGGTGAAAAGTAATAATAAAGTAAGGAATAGTAGTGAGAGTACTTGAGGTACTCTCACTTGCCAAACATAGCCTAAGAATGTGAAGGATATTATATTCCCTTTGTCCATGTATAAAGAAGTTTGAGCAACATATTCTCTTGTTCTTTCACCGGCATCTCACAATCTTCTATCTTGCGTTCTGCTTTCTCCATATGCTCCACATTAAAGAAATGGGTCATTTTACAAGCGGCTAAAACTGAGGAATATCCCATTTGAGCTTTCGAACATTCTAACAATTCTATTGCTTATCTAGGCATGACCCATTCTACTCCAAAATGTCTTAAAATCATTGTCCATAATGCTCTTGCCAGTTCATGATGAGAATATAGTGATAGATGGATCCCCAGCTCCTTATGCAATGCCACATCAATCTATCACTGACATGTCTCTTCAAAATCTTCCCACAAACAGTTCTCCACAAAAAGAAAGTTACTCTAAGGCTCATAGACCTTTCAACTACTCTTCCATGGAAAATGAGAATCATCCCACATGGATAATGCTTGATAGTACAACTTAACATCAAACATCCTTTCTTTACGAAGGAATCCACCATATACTATCTTTACCATCTTGTGTCAAAATGATGGTGTATAACAATTCAAAATGCCGTTACAATTCTGCCTCCCAATCCTAAATGGATCCAACAAAAGATATATTCAATTGAAGAATGGAGAGTTCCATTAAAATACTGCATGTTATCTTCTACCCATGCCTCATTATTGCAAGCAATACTGAACAACTCTAGAAAAGACTCCTTTAGTAGTAATTCCCACACCATAAGTCATGCCAAAACTTGGTTCCGTTGCCCACTTTGTATCTGACAAAACCTGAAATGGTATCATGTTTTGTTTTCTCTAGTTGTCTCCACTCTCCACAAAGCGCACTCCCCACAAAGCTTCCCTCTCCAATGAAGAATGCCATAAAGACTTCTGAATGGACCTTTATTAAAATTGAGTCAAACTTCTAACCCCCAAGCCACCCGTTCGCTTCAGAGGTTGGCAAATGCATTCATACGAGGTCGGAAAATTCTTGACTCGGTGCTCATTGCCAATGAATGTTTGAACAGTCGCATCAAGTTGGGTGAACCAGAATTATTATGCAAACTTGACATGGAGAAGGCATATGATTGTGTAAACTGGAATTTTTTGTTACACATGCTTGAGAGGTGTGGACTTGGAGCAAGATGGTGTTCTTGGATCAGATTTTGCGTCTCCACCGTACGTTTTTCTATTTTGGTAAATGGTATCCCAATGGGTTTCTTTGGAAGTTTGAGGGGTTTGAGGCAAGGCGATCCCTTGTCTCCATTACTTTTTGTTTTCATAATGGAAGTTTTTAGTAAAATGATCACAGGTCTTGTGGTAGGGGGATTTCTGTCTGGCTTTATTGTTGGGGATGCAAGAATTAGCACACTTGAGATGACCCACCACTTATTTGCAGATGAAACTCTTGTGTTCTATGGGGCTAGTCATAATCACATTCAAGCTTTGTGGGCTCTTTTACTTTGCTTTGAAGCGGCATCGGGCTTGAAATCTTGCATAGTTAGAATTAGTTCCGGTGGAAATGTTCCAAGTGTTTTGATCTTGGCTAATATCCTGGGATGCAAAGTCTCCACTCTACCAATGAAGTATCTTGGTCTTCCATTGGGTGCCTCCTTTAATTCGCAGCGACGATTTCATCTTTTGCAAAGGAGACATATGTTTGGTGCAAGTGGTCAAGGATTGCTTGATCAATTTGGAGTTGTCTGATCTTTCTCCCAACCCGGGGAAGAGCAGTTTATTTACTTGCGGTGTTGACAACAATACTAAGGATTCTTTATTGGGAGTCCCAGGTTTCAAAGATGGGTCTCTTCCCGTGAGGTACCTTGGGGTCCCCCTTATCTCTTCCAAATTAAGGAAGGCAGATTGCAATGCTTTGGTGGAAAGAATAACCTCCAAAATCAAGAGCTGGACTTGCAAATCTATTTCTTGTGTAGGTAGGGCCTAGCTGATTAGATCGGTTTTTTTCGCTATCTAGGTATACAGGTTTTCCCTTTTTATTCTTCCAAAAGGAGTTACCAAAAAGATTGAACCTTTGGACCCGCCTCTGCAGAGTAAACCCCGGTCTCGTGCACCGCACCCTTGGAAGTTTCCCTACACGAAACTGTAAATCGCTGGCTTTTTACCAAGGGGTGTGGCCCCAAAGGATTGTTTGCACCCATGAGATGTTGAACCTTGGACCTTGAAGGGAGTGATACCCCAAGACCAAGGTTTTCACCATTTGGGCCAACCCCTTGGGATTAAAAAAAAATGGATTGAACAAGTTATGAGATCCTTCCTTTGGAAGGGGGATGATTTGAGCAAGGGCGGTGCCAAGGTTGCTTGGGACAGCCTTTGCCTCCCTTATAAGGAAGGGGGTCTTGGATTCAAGGATGTCGAAGCTTGGAACCGTGCTGCCATGGTGAAACACATATGGCATTTATGCACGGATAGCGACCATTCTCAAAGAAGCCTACCCAACACTATACTGCATTGCACAAAGAAAGGCGGCTTCAGCAGCATAGCTTATGGATTTCTCTAGTGGCTCTCCCCAATGGAATGTCATTTTCCTTAGAGCTGCCCAAGATTGAAAAATTGACACATTTACAGATTTCTTCAATCTTGTGCACAATTGTAGAGTGACTAGAGGAGCGGATAAGATGATGTGGCCACCATTTGAGAAGGGGAGATTTACTGTACAGTCGTACTATAAATCTTTTATGACACACTCTACAAGAACATTCTTAGGGAAGAACATATGGAAGACTAAGGCCCCCCTAAAAGCTTCTTTTTTTGTATGGACAGCTTCGTTAGGGAAATTCTCACCTTAGATAATCTAAGGAAACGCCGACTCGTTGTATTGGATTGGTGTTATATGTGTAAGAAAAGTGGTGAGTCTCTGGATCACCTATTATTGCATTGTGATGTAGCCATGAGTTTATGGAACAATATCTTTGCGAGAGTGGGACTTATTTGGGTAATGCCAAGATAGGTTGTTGACTTTTTGGCCAGTTGGCTAGGCATCCGGGGTAACTCTCATATTGCAGCTATGTGGAAGATGATACCGACCTGCCTATGGTGGTGCATATGGATGGAGAGGAACAGTTGGAGTTTTGAGGATCGTGAACGGACAATGGACGAGCTTAAAACTTTTTTTCTTCACACTTTATTTCATTGGTCGATTGTAATAGACTTTAATGTCATGAACGTACATGTAGACAGTCATGACTAGGTGTGGATCTTGTATATGTCTTGTGTACTTGGCTTCGCCTATTATCAATAAAATTCTTATTTACTGATAAAAAATAATTAATGCAATTTGTTAGACTATTATTATACACCATGACAGCCAAGTGACCAACTAATTACATCAAATTTGTTGGTATACAGTTCTGCATTAAATATGTTGGTATACCTTAAACCAGGTCCAAATCCCTAAAGATTTTAGGGTTTAGGTGCTGAACTATAAGATGTCGCATCACTATTTCAATACTTATTTTTTATTTATTTTTTCTAGTTTTGCATGAACCTAGTCTCATATTTTATATGTTGATGCTCTGATGGAATATAGTATACCATAGTGGTTCTGTCTAATGTTTCATGCCTGCATGTTTCAGATAGCTACGATTGAACCAATGATTACAGGATTGCAAGAAGCACTGCCAAAATCTATTGGATTGCTTCCTTTTGATGGAGGTGTGGCAGGTACATGATGGAGTTACAAATTTTCATTGAAGACCTTTTTCTTTCTCCCCATTTCATTCTATGGAATGCAAATTTCTTCCTTTTGAGGAAGGTTTGAAAAGCTATGTTGCAAGGCTCTGACCAGTGAAAGCTTACCAGTGCATCAAAGCTTGTTGATGCACTAAAGTATATATTTAGGGATGTAGAAATGCTGTCAAATTTTGTGAGTTTACACTGGTAGTTCCTGCATTGATACTAAGTGCATGGAAATGCATTTGAAACTTCTTATATTTAACTGAAAGCTAATAGGCATGCCACCGAGATATATTGACATGTCGTCTTATCATGTATTGTATATTTAAGTTTGATATGAATTCCAGTCAATATTTAATGTCCTCTGTATATCGATATCAGGTGATGAGTGATAGCTGTCAGGTTGATTTTCTTATTGTTTATTTAAAATTGGCGAGTTCCTTTCTTTTTCCTTTCAAACTTCGAAAATCTCCTGCTAAAAAGCAGGGTGTGGGAGTTAATTACTGAGCAAACAGAAGAAAGAAAGATAGCAAATTTACAACAATGAAATAATTTAACTATCAAAATGTCTGCCTGTGCTTTCATAAAATATTTTAAGGAAGTGTAGTATATATGCCCAGAAATGAAACCCTAGGGGTTGGCTCAAGTGGTAAAGGCCTTGAACTTGGGGGTATGCTCCCCCCAGATCTAAGGCTTGGGTGCAAACAATCTCTAGGGGCCATCGGACTAGGGGATTTTTTCCTTGAATTACCTGAGGTGCACTTGCGGGAAACGCCTTGCCGAGAGCTTGTGCACCCCCGAGATTAGTTGGGATGTTGTTCCCGGACACCTAGTGCCAATAAAAAAAATGCCCAGAAATGGTAAAAATGTAAATTCTCCAAATGAGAAGTTGCTTTATTTGCATATATAAGAAAATGGAAAGCGGAATTTAATTACATAGACTAATTGAAAATTTCTAAAAAATACTTTCCACAATAATGTCAGGATTTGAACCTGTGTCATTTTGAATCCAAAACAGTCGGTAGAATTAAGGAACTGACGCTACAGTCTTAAGTGGACATTAGATGTAAGACACTGTACTTGTGATATCTAGACATCTGGACACGGCTATACATGGGTTATTTTTATTTAGTATGGTGCGTTGATGCATGCATTTCCTGTATATTGAAACTACTATGAATAACTTCAGCTGACAAATGTATCGGTAGGTCTGTTACAAATATACAAGACTGCAGGATTTTTGGAATAACTGGAAGTGAACTCTTTTTCGAGGGTCCAACCATGTTTGTGAAATTTAGGAGTAATTCTGTTCACTACATCATCAACTGATACAAGACTTTCATCTAACATAAACTTCACTAGATTGCAATAGGCTGAGTTTCCATGATTTTCTTATCTCTTTTCCTATTCTAATTAGGTTTGTCTCTTGTATACTACCTACGTGCTTGGGTCATGTCTTATGCATTTTTTATAAAATCTTCATTGACATATAAAAAAAATACCTATTTGGCATGTATTTCAAGTGGTGAATAAGTTGAATTCTAGATGACAAAAACATAATGCATGTTTCTATCTTGAGTGATTTGCATTTCAGAACAATGACCATATTGTAAGGGTGAGCAGAAAATGGGTTTGTAGATTGCTAGCGATTTTCTGGTGGTTTTAATGTTTTCAGATATTAAATTTTAGGATGAATGCACCTTTTTTTTTCCTTTCTGCTCTCATCTATTTAGTGTTTCTGCCTCATTCTACATATACAGGTTGTATGAGGCTTGTGAAAGAACATCTTAATTGGGGGAAGAAATCAGAGCTCAAAGCAGAAGTTCTTCGTGGGATAAAGGAGATTGGAAGTGTCATATATTGGATGGGACTTCTTGATATTGTGTTGGTCAGTGTCCTAAACTCTTCATGACGATAACTATGTTTCAGGAATTTCTAACTGAAAAAATGTAGTTCAGATTCAAGGAAAATTAGTGGCTCCTGAATTTGCATTTTTTTTAACTATTTACAATTCATTGGAATTTCTTTAGCAGTTTTGGTAAAATACAAGCACAGACATGATATTTAGTATACATGGATTATATTTCTCTCATTCATCCTTGGACTTCCTTTAAGTATTCAATATTTTAAAACAGTTATGATGTTGACAGATTAAAAAAATACAAAAGAGTATGTAGGAGTTTTCCATCCTTGGAAAGGTATCACAGGCTGCAAGAAGATTGTTGAGTATAATCTATACTACTTTTGGCGACTCTTAGTAGATTGATAAGCCCTCTTTCTAGAATCTTTTAACAAACTTTGGTTGGTGACTTTGGAGCTTTATGGTTATGTCACCATCAAAAAGCAATTAGCTTGAATGTTGCGAGAATTCTAGCAAATCAACCCTGTGATTGATCACCCCATAATATGTGCTTCCTTGAATGGTGAACCCATCCACCCTTATCTTTAAAGTCTCCTACCATGAGATGATCATGATTATAAGGTTTGGACTTTAAAAGTTCTCCAGCTAGTTCAAATGAGCTTGACTCAATTAAAGTTATTTACCAAATTAAAAATGAGGTTTAGGGTCCGTGACTTACAAATGGAATGCTTGACCAACTATAGAGGAGTTGGGTCGGTTGGTCACAGTCAAGATTTGGGCCATTACAGTGTATAAATCTGCAGGATGGCTGCTTTATTTGTGATGTGGTGTGCGGAAGGAATGCAATGTTGCGGATTTGAAGATGGGAGAAGATGGAGGGTGAACTTTGCTCCACCATGCTATGAACACTTTATGTCTGGGTGTTGGCTAATGATAGTGCAAGCTTTTCACTCATTATAAAAAAGGATGGTGCTAGCTTTTCTATTTATGTAGTGTTTTTGTCTTTCTGTTTTCCTTCACCTCCTCAGTTAATGCTCTGCTTGTATACACCCAGAGCACGTGGGTAGATTTGCTTTCTGCATTTTATAAAAATGCTTATTTGGCAAGATAATTGCCTTCAGAAAGCTTCCTGTGGTCAGCTATACAATTCCCTTTTTCTATATCCTGCGCTTTTTGATTCACATCCTTTGCAAAAGCGCAGGTTATGGTGGGGGTGGGGGCAATTGAAAGTGTCTATCTTCTTTTTGACTAGAGCCAGGATCAATTCCTTGAATGAAGCTAACAAATACTTTAAGGCTTCAATTTAGTTAATTTAGTTAACTTGAGAATCAACTGCATGAGGAAACGTCACTGTTAGAAAAATTGCACGTTCTTGCATTATGACAGTGTCATTATAATCAGTCCTTCCTTGAAGCTGCGTCATATAACCTATGACTTTAATTTCGTTGACTTCACGGATCAGTGGTGTAGACAAACACCATTCTTGATCATGCCATCATATGATTCTATTTTTATTTTTTATTTTTAATTCATGCATAAACATTGTAGGAGCATCAAATCTGTCTTTCTCAAACTGTTTTACTACCTTTGGCATAACTGGCACTGCAAATAAAGAGAATAGGAGATTTAAAGTAAATGCTCCTTCCATTCCGTAATGTGTCTCATTTGGGAAAGAAAACATGCATTTTAAGGAACTAATGCCTTGACAACCCAAACCCTGTCTGTTCTCCCAGAATCACCTATGTATTATTAGTGCTTTGAACTTTTGATATGGGACAGAAACTTTAAAGTATAAATCTAAATTCAATTGTGTGCAAAAAGAAGATATTGGCAAGATTAGAAGCCTTTAAGGTAAAGATTTAATGTGTTCCCATATTTTTGTATCCAGTGAGGCAAAATGTTATTAGGCATGATGAGGGTGCTAATTGTTTTAATTCTGTCCATCCTATTATTGTGCATTCTATATGATCCATTACTTTTACCTTCTTGCTTCTTACTCCTCCATTCTTGGATGCTAAACAGAGAGAAGTGGATACCACACATTTCATGCAAACAGCACCTTGGTTGGGCTTGTTTCCTGGTGCAGATGGGCAAATATTGCATAATGAAGATGGTGGAGGCAGCCCTGTTGTCAACCTCTTTGCATCCGCCACTGCTGCAATTGCATCAGATCCTAACTGTCCAAATCCAATGTCTTTCCACACCGTATCAAAACAGGCAGAAGCTGCAGGTGCGCGCAATTGCACATCTTACAATCTTGCTTTTGCTTTTATTATAATGCCCAAAAGAGGGGAATCACTTTCTGCAGTTTCAGAACTTCCAGCTCCCCCTGCCGTTTCACCTTCCCCACTACCTTCTCCCTCTGCAAAACCAATCTTAAAGAAATTAATAGTAAAGAACTGTACGTATCAAATAGCTATTCCTGGGAGGTATCGGATATTCCAACCGAAAGAAAAAGGACAAAGAGGATGAGATAGAGAGAGACAGAGAGACAGTGAAGTGTAGCCAACACTTCCAATTACTGCCCTTCACCACCATCGCTGGAAAGAGAAAACCAGGCCATTACTTGGGCAAATAATCCTCTAGGCTCGGTTTTAGGTTGAGTTTTAAGACACCAATCCTGTGGTTTGAAGCCGTTCTGGGGGAAGTCTATTTAACCAAGTGCTGGTTGCAGCAATGGACAGTATGGGAGGTTTGATGCACATCCTTGGCTCTCGAATATTGTCTCCAAAATTGAGGATTGGCTTATACGATTTAAAGTTAGAATCACATTATTAATTTTTCAATTTTAGTGGATAATGATCGAGTGAAAATTGAAAATTTGGTTAGGCATAGCTTAAAAAATTAGGAATTGTGTTCTGGACTTCGAAGACCGTGAATGGATGATGGGGGAGCTCAAGAACTTTTTACTCATAATCTTCTTCTACAGACTACATCTGTAACTTTTGTGGACTTAGTTTACATGATTTTCTAGTATCTTTTTCTTCAACTTGTTAGGTGTCTCTCTCATATACTATCTGTGCACTTGGGTTGTGTGTTTTGTGCTTATTAATAAAGATCTCCTTACTTATTGGAAAAAAAGAAAAGAATTTTATGTTCTCAGTCCCGTTCCCTATCAATGACTCCGTTAGGTTATAAACTTGTAGTTAAATATGCAAAGGTTGATTTGATTGAAATGAGGAATATAACATTTGGGGTTATAGCTAAATGCTTAGGTGTATCTATTGTATACTCCCAGTTGACTTGCATTTCACCACTTTTCAAGATTGAATAAAATTCATTTACTTATCAGAAAAGTCAAGATAAGGTCTGTGTGATGTCTGTGATGCAGTTGTAATGGTAAATGTTCATGAACATCTATTTATTTTCGTAGTATCCTCTATGTGCTGTGAAACCTAGTTCTAACAAGGAACTCACTGGAACACTAAACACTGAGTTACCATAGGAATGGTTCTTCTAGGGCTTGTGCAAGGCACCTTTGTTATTATTGGATTAGGATACATTTTTATAATCACTTAACACAACAATGCGAAAATGGAGAGGGCATTTTGGTAATCATCATAGTGAACCTTTGTGGAAGTTTATTCTCTCTTGCCTAATGTGGTGTATTTGGAGAGAAATGAATGATAAGACCTGTGAAGATTGTGAGAAGTCGGTGGTGGATCTAAATGCCCTTTACTTCAAAATCTGTTTTACATCAGTGGCTTCCATCTATTGTTTTTACATTCCTAGTTTTCAGGATTTTCTTCTTCCTTTTACCTTTTCTATTTAGGTGTATCTCGTATATACTTCCTATAAAAGTCTTGATGACCTTGATTCTATCTATACTTGTACACTGTAAGCACAAGCCCACCATTTAGTTCTTGGTGTTGGAGAGCTATTTTGGGTTTAGTGTTATTTTGTATGCAAGTATTTTTTTTGGCTAATAGCAAGTTTTTGGGACTCATGGTTTCAAATTATTTAGAGGAAATGAATATTGGTGAACCGGTATTCTCCTAGTTGGATGCATGGGATTTACTACCGTCAGTTTCTGATAAAACTTCCCTTTGGCATGGGTGGATTTCACTGAACTAATGAGGTAGGTTGGAAGGCTCATCCCCTGAGCTTGTTATGGTGGCTTTGGCTAGAGATGAATCACAGAATCTTTTTTTGTTTTTGATAGTTTACATAAATTTTATTAATAGAAGAGAGTAGGCATAGCCCAAGTACACAGGAGATATACAAAGAGAACACCTATAAATGATATGGAACTAGAAATGGATACAAGAAAATCATGAAAACTAATCCCATTGAAGTCAATAACAGTAGCTCAAAAAAAATAAGGTGTTGGATACCACACATTTCCTGCAACGCCCATTTCTCTCCATCCAAAGACACCACATGAAACAAAGAGGGATCCTTTTCCATACAGCTGCAATTTCGGGAATGCCAAATTGAAAGGATTTAATTGTTTTGTTGGAGTTTAAGCATTTTCCTTTCTGCAATCTCTTCATGCTTTGACTTGACTTGTGGTCCATTTTTTTAACTTTCTTCAGATTCTTTATCTTCTTAGCTTTCGATTTTTGAAATGTTTTGGTATTCTCAATTGAATCATTGTTTATTAAATATATTGCTCCAAAAAAAAAAAAAAAAAAAAAGATTAGTCGGGCCAGCCAGCCACTCCCTAAACGCTACTTTCAGAACTGGTTTACTTTGGACAGTTCATAGAAATAAGCTACAAGTTTACGTTAAGGGCCCCTCTACTGGCTAATAAAAGGAAAAAGAGTAATTTCTCAATCTTGATTCAAGACTTTTCCCCAGTTTGACCCTGGTCCAAAGTTCATCCTTCATAGTTTGTGACTTCTAAATTACAGCTGGTGGGGGGGGGGGGGGGGGGGGGGGGAGAGAGAGAGAGAGAGAGAGATCTCAACCTTGACACAAGATTTTTGCCAGTTTGATCCTGATCCAAATTTTATCGTTCATAATTTGCAACTCTGGCCATTTCCTAGGCCTAGATTACCCTAAATGAGTTGTGGGCCCAACACATTGAATTGGAGGTAATGTAGAATCAAGGTTCAAACTCAGCACCACTTCCTTTGATACCTTTTTAAACTGCTGCATATTTCAAAAGCTTAAACAACTGATTGGAAGTAGTGAGCTTAATCACAAACCGTTATCATAACGGTAAGCTTTGGTTGAATGGCCAATTGCAAAAGAAAACAGGCAGAGTTAAAAAAAAAAAAACACCACTGTCAGCTTTGTGTTTCATAATTTTAATGCTAGTCCTGAAAATGCGTGCACTCTGCTTGTTGCCTATAGGTTTAAGTGTCTGCCATTTTCCCTGTTATTGTTTCATGCATTTGATGACTCTCCAGTTTGAGGGTTTAAATGTCTCCTTTTGTATCAGATCTCTTATACAAGGCTAACCTGAATACTGGAAGCGTGCTGGAATATACCCTTGCTTTCACAAGTGCAGCACTGGATAAATATTGTAGTAAGTGGAGTACTGCTCCAAAGACAGGGTTTATCGACATTACAACATCAAAGGATTTCTACCGTATATATAGCGGCCTTCAAATTGTAAGAAACAACTTTCATCACTTGTATATTTGGTCTATCCACATAATGTCTTTGATCTGTCTGTATTATTTGATAGATAAACTTTTTTCAATGGGCATATCTGTTGAATATGCTGCAAGTTTTCACTTGTGAGTTTAAGTTATTGTAGGGACTCTGCAATGCTTTTATAAGAAGAATTGGTGCTGAAGACCCATACTTATATATCGAAGTACATATTTTGCATCTTTAGATAACATTTTCATTCTGGCTTATTAGTTCTATATTTGTCCTATCAATTGAGAGAGACAGGCATGTTAAATGATCATGTCAGTTCACAGCGAGCACAATGTATTCAGTTCGGGAAAAAATGTTAATGCATGAATCCTGATTATAAGAAGTCCCTGGTGGGGAAGCTTTAGAATGATTAAAAGAATTTAGAAAAATAATTGACATAAGCCAGTTGTGAGCATCAAGTAATAATTTTGCCCCAGGAGCCCCGTGATTATTCTTTTGGTTGAAATAGTTGATGACTAAGCTTCAGTGAATCATCATTTGTTTTTCCTCCCACATTTTGGTCTAGGAGCATGCAAATGTTAAATGTCTTTTTTGCTGCTAACATGTTATAATCTTTGTAATATATAGGGATATCTTGAAGAGACTACTCAGGCATTATCAAACAATAACGAAGTGCTGGGTGATTCGGTTGCCTGGGGTGCTTGCACCGTAGTATACTTGCTTGGGCAACAGCTGCATTTTGAGCTTTTTGATTTTTCATATCAAGTCCTCAATGTTGCAGAAGTGGAGGCTGCATCAATAACACAGACACATAAAGTTCATTTTGCTCAGGTAAAGTATATCTTTGTTGTGAACTTACGGTTTTCATACTAGTTTTAGACCACAAGCTAAAACGATTCTCTCTCTCTCTCTCTCTCTCTCTCTCTCTCTTTTCTTTTTTTACCTATCTTGATTCTGGATATATATATATATATATATATATATATATGCAGTCCCAAATTTCTTGTGCTCCAAAATTAGGAAGACTGCTTATTATTTTTATTTCCAAAATAAAAATGTTGGAACTTTCTAAAACCCAGTGCAGCATAAATTAAAACCCTTTGGAAGTTCTGGCATTAATCTAGTTTCTCTTTACAATGCCTTTCGTGGTGTTTATGAATGCATTTTATTTTATTTTATTTTAAATAAGGGGTGGGAAGCACTATTAGAAGCAATGAAGAAAGCAAGGAGACTGAATAATCACGTGTTCTCCATGCTGAAAGCACGTTGCCCCCTTGAAGACAAGATAGCTTGTGCTATCAAGCAAAGCGGTGCCCCTCTGCATAGGATTAAATTTGAGAATACAGTCTCTGCATTTGAAACGCTGCCTCAGAAAGGGGCCTGAATTTCGGTCATTACTAACTTTAAATTCTCTTCCCCTCCGCCCCGGGACGCGGCAGTGAAGTGGTATGTACCAATTGGGATTGAAATTTATCCTAAGAAAGTTGTCTAACTACCGTTTGTTCTTGAAATGAAAATGAAAATGAAAATGCATATTAGTGAGTCTAACTGCATACCTACATACGGTTTACATTTTGTCCTATATATACTTTAGGATGAAATTAGTGGTTTCGTAAATTAAAGTGATTTTGGTTCAAGCTAAGAGCAACAAATTGGTGGTTTTATAATATGATTATATGTATGTAATGGACCCACGAACTCTTGACTGTGTTCGAGATTGTCAATCTCCAGAAGAATAGAAAGAGATGAGATAGAGAGAGGGAGAGGAGAAGAGATAGAGAGAAGAAGATGATGATTTTGAAATGAACTTCGATGATCATTCCCTCCTCCTCTCCAACTATATACTCTTCACCAAACGGCAGCCTATTACACTTACAATTAAAAGACAAAACGCCAACGTATCACTTTTACAATCGAAAGACGACACTGTATCGCTTGCCTTGTTACAATTACATTTATAAAACAGCATCGTACAACTTATTCACAATTAAAGCACAGATTCTCTCTACTTGTAAAACGACTGTGCTGCACCAAGACCAACTACTTTTAACAACCTTTTCCTCTGAACCCTCTTGAAGCTGCTGATCTTCACTTCGACTCAGCTTGGCTCTCGTCATCTTCCATGACTTGAGCTCCCTTCAACCCATGACAATGTAACTCAAGTGAATAGATGGAATTAGTTTTTGCTAATCATAAGGCGAGTAAAGAGAATAGACAAATCAATTAGTTTGAAAGATTTCAAGGTAAGGTGATTTTTGGCTGTTGGTGGCGTGAAGTAACTTGATTAAGTCTTGAGTAAAGAGAATTCGGACTTAATCAAGTCTTGAGTTAGATTAATGTACTATTATTTAAATGACGTGCTTATTTCCATATTTCATCTAATTAATTATACAGCCTTCAAATCATTGTAAATATGATTTGGGTATACTTAGTGAAAACATCGCGCAAGAGATCTAAATCATAAATGCCAATGATTTGCAAATTCCGACCTCATGGTTAGTGAACGAATTGAGTATTTAATCTGATAAGATTATAATTTGACAATTTTGATGATGTATTGAAGTGGTCCATGTGGAATACAAATTTCATTACAATGTCGATCGAGCTTGCAAATGTAATTAAGTCAATGAACTTGAATATCAGCTATACTTCGCTTTAAATTATTAAGGAATGACATTAAATCACCCATATCTCAATATTATTGGGTGATCATGTAAAAATATTAGGGGAACATTAATTTAATAAGAAATTCATGGTGGGAAATCTAAATGCCACCTTAAGGAAGCTAATATCATTGATTATTATGATCCGTACGTGCTGTTTATTAATGTAACTAAATCAATTTTTATGAGTAGAGAATTCTCTGTTTGGATAGTAAAAATATTTCATCTTATCTTATCTCATCATTACAAATTTTCTAAATGGTAGTGATAGGTTAACAACCCATTCACAACTTATAGACAACTTTGATTTGATGTGTTTAAATATAATGTTTTTTATTATATTTAAACACATCAAATCAAAAGTAAAAGTCAAAATTAACTTTAAAATAATATTATTTTATTACATTGTTATAAACAAATTGTTATTTAGTAGTAACTTCATCATTTTTCAGAAAATTTTCATACAAAATCTAATAAATAATTCAATTTTTTCAAATCTCAAAATAATAATAATATTAAAAAATAATATTCTAACAATATTCTATTCAACTTTTAATTTTCATCTCATCTCGCTATCCAAATCGTACCTTAATTGAGATGACGGGAAATTATAACTTACCTTAATTTGTATGGATATTTATGAATGACAACTTTGCAATTTTAATGAATTAGGATATTATGGTAATAATCAAGAAATCCTAGAGTGCAACTATATATCACTCACTTGTAGTAAGATTAATAATTAAAAAAAAAACCTAAATGGGTGCTTCTGAGATAAACAAATGGTGAATCCTGTTACAGTTAAAGAATTGATTATTTTCCAATGGGTCCACGACCAAATTCTATATAAGAACTGTTTGATTGGGTGGCCACCAATAATAGTGATTTTTGCTCTGGGGAGTGCTGCTTTAAGAGAAAAATGATATCTTCTTCTCCGATTGAAAGCTCAAGATACAAACATAACATTAGGAAAACTAAAACATTTTTCAGCTTTGTTCTTTTGCTATCACACATTTAAGACAAGGAGCAAGAGAGCAAGAGATACAGCAGAAGTCAATAATTGCACCGCCAAATTCTAGGAAAGAATCATTTACGAACAAGCTGAGGGAATTGAGTAATAATATCTGTTTTCACGTTATTACTTTTATAAGTTATTTTATAAAAATGTGACTCATATAAAATATATAGTAAAAATGATTGTAAAAATGATTGTATGTGTATCATTTTCCTTAGAGTTGTGCTAGCGTGCTACCTAACTTTAATTGTTGGGCTTGGGCGTGCCCGTTAGCACAAAGTTACTTTTTTATTTTTATCTTCTTTTATTTTTTACATTTTTTAATATATTTAAATATTTTAAAAAAATAAAAAATATACCAATACACTAAAAAATCATTTTCTTAATTATTAAGTAAAAAAAAAAAAATTAAAAAAAAAATTTAAATACATAAACGGTCAAACTGAGAGGATAAACTCAAGCGGCGTTAGTACTTTTAATAATTACTTTTCTTTCCGTTGGCTTTTGTAGCCGTTGGTTAACAGGCTTATCTTTTTTATGGCCTCAATTTTATTTTATTGGTTTTACTTTATTATGGCTTTATTACATTTGGACGTTGGCCTTTAATTCTTTTTCGTTATGTCCATTTCATCCAGATTTACTCTTTGTCTGTTTATATATATTTGTTTTGTCTTTTGATACGGGTTTGACATATATTTGAGAAAAAGTGAGATAAGAAAAATAAGTTTAGAGAGAATATATTTTTGAGAATATTTTCCAGATAAAAGAAATGTGTTCTTTTGGTGGAGCTTTGAGCTCAACCACTTGTGCAGAGTTAATTCGGGTTATACGACGATCAGTTGGGCTGTTGTATCCTGGAGGAGTCAAGTTAAGAAGAGTTCTGCTGTACCGGTTAATTTGAGACTTTGTACACTGCAGATGACTTAAATCTCCTTAAAGAGAGTGATATTTCTGTGCCTCAGTCCAAACTGATTTCGTTTGAATGTTAATTTCATTGTAATTTTTATTAATTTATTGTATATTTCACTAACAATTTTAAGGAGAATTCAGATGGAGCCTATAATTGAAAAAGTGCACGAAAAGCGATGGATGTCTCAATAAGTCCTTTCAATTTGTTGAAGGGTGGTTGGCAGATTTTGGTGCCAATAGACATATATGCTATGATAAAGGTATGTTTAAAAATTATACTTCTTTTAAAGTAGAGAAAAATATTACACTTGGTGATTCTAGTAAAACCAAGGTTGTTGGGAGTGGTGAGGTTGAACTGAAATTTACGTCTGGGTGTATATTGACACTTAAAGATGTGCTTTATACGCCGTATATGAGGAAGAATTCGATGTCAAGTTTTTTACTCAACAAAGCGGGTTTCAAACAAACTATTGAATCCGATAATTTTGTTATAACGGAAAATGGAGTTTTTGTGGGCAATGGCTATGTTTGTGATGATATGTTTAAATTGAATGTTGAGCATAAAGCATCGAATGTTTCTATTTACATGCTTTCTTCTTTAGATTTTTGGCATGCACGTTTATGTCATATCAATAGTAGATATGTTGCTATCATGAGTAGTTTAAGATTAATTCTCAAACTGACAAAGGATTTTCAAAAATGTGAAGTTTGTACTCAAGCAAAAATTACAAAACGGCCTCATAGAAGTGTTGAAAAAAATACTAGATTGTTAGATTTAATTCACACCGATCTTTGTAAATTTAAAAGAATTTTAACTCGTGGAGGAAATAGATATTTTATCACTTTTATTGATATTTTTCAAAATATACGTATGTTTATTTATTAAAAAATAAAAGTGATGCTTTTGAAAAATTCAAAGAATTCCTCCATGAAGTTGAAAATCAATTTGATAGAAAGATTAAAAGATTTAGAAGTGATAAAGGCCGAGAGTATGATTCAAATGAGTTTAATACTTTTGTTCAGTCCTTGGGAATTATTCATGAAACTATTGCAGCATACTCACCTGCATCTAACAGTGTAGCTGAGAGAAAAAATAGAACACTGATTGAGTTGATGAATGCTATACTTATTGATTCAGGGGCTCCTTTAAGTTTTTGGGGTAAAACAATTTTAACTGTTTGTCATGTTTTAAATAGAGTGCCTTACAAAAATTCAAAAACTACACCTTTTGAATTATGGAGAGGGTATAAGCCAAATTTGAGGTATTTTAAAGTTTGGGGTTATTTGGCTTTTGTAAGGCTAACTGATCCTAAAAGGCCCAAATTGAGTGTTAGAACTATCACTTGTGTCTTTCTTGGATACGCAAAAAATAGCACAGCCTATAGATTTTTTGATATTGGGAATAAAATTATTTTTGAATCAAGCGATGCAATTTTTTATAAAGTAAAATTTCCTTTTAAATCAAAAAATCGTGGGGGTCAAGAATTTAGAAAAAATATTTTTTCTAAAACTAGTTCTTCTACTCCTTTAGAAAGTGAAGAAATTTTTGAATTAAGGAGTAAGAGAACTAGAATTAAAAAAGATTTTGGTCCCGACTATTATATTTACAATATTGAGGAAAATCCAAAGGATTTACATGAAGTTTTAGCATCACCTGATTTTGTATTTTGGAAAGAGGCTATGGATGATGAGATGGATTCACTAATTTCTAATAAAACTTGGAAATTAGTTGAATTACCATCGGGTTGCAAATCCATAAGGTGTAAATGGGTCTTTAGAAAAAATTTAGACCAGATGGAAAAGTTGAAAAATTCAAAGCAAGGCTAGTTACAAAAGGTTTTAAACAAAAAACCAACCTTGATTTTTTCGACACATTTTCTCCAGTTACAAGAATAACAACCATTAGATTATTGATTGCCATTGCATCAGTTTTTAATTTAAGGATTCATCAAATGGATGTTAAAACAACTTTTTTAAATAGGGACCTAGATGAAGAAATATATATGGATCAACCCGAAGGCTTTGTAGAGCCTGGCAAAGAAAGCAAAGTGTGTAAGTTGACAAAATCCCTATATGGCTTACAACAGGCCCCTAAACAATGGCATGAGAAATTTGACTCTTGCATGATTGAAAATGGCTATAAGTCAAATGAAAGTGATAAATGTATTTATCATAAATCTTGAAAAAATTCACATGGTATTATTAGCCTATATGTTGATGATTTATTGATATTTGGGTCTAATTAGCATGTCATAGATGAAACAAAAAGCATGCTTAGTAACCATTTTGATATGAAAGATCTTGGTGAGGCTAATTTTATTTTGGGTATGAAAATCACCAAAACATGTGATGGTATTTTCCTTCATCAATCGCATTACGTAGAAAAATTATTAAAGAAATATAATTATATTGGATGCAAGCATGTTGTTACTCTTTTTGATTCTAGTGTTCATTTATTTTCTATTGAAAATGATGATGATGTGATTAATCAAGAGAAATATGCTAGCATGATTGGGAGTTTACGTTATGCGACTGATCGTACTAGACCTGACATTGGTTATGCGGTAGGAGTACTTAGTAGACTTACTACCAAGCCTGGAAGAGACCATTGGTATGTAATGGATTGGATAATGAAATATTTATTTGGTGCAAAATATTATGGCTTGTTTTATAAAATGTATCCTGTTGTACTTGAAGGTTTTAGTGATGCTGATTGGAATACCTTGTCAGGTGATTCTCTTTCAACTACTGGTTTTATTTTCACCTTGGGTGGTGGGGCTGTGTGTTGGAAGTCTAAAAAACAAACGATTATTGCTAACTCAACAATGGAAACTGAGCTTATAGCTTTAGTTTCAGCAAGTGAGGAAGCAAACTGGTTGAGAGATTTATTACATGAGGTTCCCTTATGGGAAAAACCAGTTTCACCTATTTTAATTCATTGTGATAGTACTGCTACTATTGGTAGAGTACAAAACCGTTACTATAATGGTAAATCCAGATCCATGAGAAGAAAACATAGTACTGTGAGATTTTATTTGCCTGATGGTGTTATTAACGTGGATTATGTTAAGTCTTGTGATAATCTTGCAGATCCACTTACAAAGGCCTTGACAAGAGAAAGGGTCTGTAATACATCAGGGGAATGAGATTAAAACCTATAAATTCATGAGCCATGTATGAGGATACCCAGAGATCCTGAGAGTCGGGTTCAATGGGAAAAACGAATCATATGATGGTCGTAAGGAATGCACTATTTATTTTATTTCTCATTCCTATGATGTGGGTGCATTATCCTGTAATGTTGTGGAGGATGACTTTTTGTTGAAACTCTTAATGAAATTTTGTAGCTCTTATGAGTAGGGTGTAAGAGTTACAGGAGCACCCTTGACAGATTTCACCTATGTGAGTGTGCGAGTGGGGCCGCTCTCTATGAGATTGGGGTTTATTCTCAAATACACTCATGAAACTGGGATTAGCACAAAGCCGTAATGTGCTGGCTAATAAAGCTCATGTCAACACCTGGGTTATTGTGTGTGAGTAATAATTCTTTATTTCCCTTAAGCAGTCATAGTTTAAGTCTGAGACTACTACTGACTCTGGAGTAAAGGTTTTTATTTCACTAAGTGAGGGTTCAATGCAGAGCATACTTTCATGATGCATAATAATCCTTTTTTGTCTGGAAGTATCTCTTATTTAATATTTTATTTTATTTTAAAATAGGGGGAAATGTTAGCATTTTTAATAATTACTTTTCTTTCTTTTGGCTTTTGTAGCCGTTGGTTAACGGGCTTATCTTTTTTATGGCCTCAACTTTACTTTATTGGTTTTACTTTATTATGGCTTTATTACATTTGGACGTTGGCCTTTAATTCTTTTTCGTTATGTCCATTTCATCCAGATTTATTCTTTGTCCGTCTATATATATTTGTTTTGTCTTTTGATACGAGTGTGGCATATATTTGAGAAAAAGTGAGATAAGAAAAATAAGTTCAGAGAGAATATATTTTTTGAGAGTATTTTCCAGATAAAAGAAATGTGTTCTTTTGGTGGAGCTTTGAGCTCAACCACTTGTGTAGAGTTGGTTCGGGCTATACAACGATCAGTTGAGCTGTTGTATTCTGGAGGAGTCAAGTCAAGAAGAGTTCTGCTACACTGGTTAATTTGAGACTTTGTACACTGTAGAGGTTTTAAATCTCCTTAAAGAGAGCGATATTTCCATGCCTCAGTCTAAACTGATTTCGTTTGAATGTTAATTTCATTGTAATTTTTATTACATTATTGTATATTTCACTAACAAGCGGCATACTAACATTTTCCTTTTTCTTATTGTCTATGTTCATGTCAATATCTTTTATGTAATCTTTTACGTTCTTGTCGACACTTTTACATGAGTCATGATATTTCTTAATCACAATAGTTAGTAGAGTTAGTTATTTACTGCATGTGTATATTAGTATGATTATTTATATAAAAATGATGCATTCTGTCCATCTGGGAACCACACTCATCATAGGTAGGAAATCCTTACGCGGAAGCAGCGTAACTATGTAGAAAATCATAATTTTGGGCACAAGGAAAGGCCCTGTCAGACAATCAAGGCGAGCAAAAAAAGTTCTTCTATATAGCATCCACTGTAGCGGTGCACACAATGTACACACTACGTGGATGCTTGTGCTTTTTTGTTTTTTGTTTTTTAATGAAATAAAAATACACTTTTTGATCCCATTCGAATTCATTCTCTTTGCGAACTCACAACCCGCGTCTGCTTCCACAACCCAGCACCTCCCGGCGATGCCGTCTCTGTTGTCAGTGCCACCGAGTGGTGCTCCTTCGTCTGCCCAGCGGCTCCACTGTCTCGCGAGCTCGTTGAATTGAGCAAACAAGCTTTGAATCCCGCGAACCCTCCTTCCTCGCCACGAACCTGTGTCGGTCGGCTTCCTCTTGCCAGCGCCACCTCGCGACGGCATCTCTCTATTCAGGGCCAACTCGTGACACTCGTATGTCTACCCAGCGCTACTGCTCCTCGCTAGCTGATTGAACGGACCAAACTAGCAATGGGATCGGGTGCTTTGTTTTGCCAAACCAGCGACGGGATCACCTATGAACTCAAAATCGCAGTCTAGAGGAGCTCGGGGGTACTGTGCAGAGGAACTCGAGAAATCACAGTGCAGAGGAGCTCAGGAAATCACAATGCTGAGGAGCTCGGGAGCTCGGGGGGGTGGGGGCAGAAGAAGGAAAGAAATGGGAAGGGAGAAGAGGAAGAAAGAAAACGTGAGGGGTTGGGGTGGGGGGGAGAGGAACGAAAGGAACGAAATGAAAACAAATTCAAAATGTGTCAAAAATGTTGGGAGCCACACGTTTCGACACGTCATGTGTGCAATTTGGATGTAGCACACAGTGGCTGCTCCCAAGATTTTTACGAGCAAAAAATACGAGCGAATGAGACTTAGGCAATAATGACCCTGGGTGTAAATTTCTATAACTCTTGAAAACAAATGATTGTATGAATGGAGACTTGAATAATTTTCATTACTTTCTTGAAGATAAAAGACTGTACAAAGGGTCTATTTATACACTTCATTTACACAAATATATCTGTAACAGACTTAATTAACTTAACTGCTTATTTACAGATGAAGCTCTCTATTTGGCTTCTAGAGATTTTAGCTCTAATTTCTCTATATGATTTTCTATATTCCAACACCCCTCCTCAAAATGAGAATGTATATTAATCATTCTCATCTTGCGAATAAGGTGATGAAAATTGAGAGAACCGAGAGGCTTAGTTAATATATATGCTATTTGGAATCTGGAAGGAATGTGGATGATCTTTATAAGACTTTCCTGCAGCTTTTCTTGAACTAAATGGCAGTCCAATTCGATATGCTTTGTCCTCTCGTGGTGTACTGGGTTTGATGCAATCTTAGAGGGAGGTTTACTGTCTGTATATAGCAGTGCAACTTGAGTTTGTTCAATGTTTAAATCAGACAACAGATAATTTAACCATTCAAGTTCACAGGTAGTTGATGCGAATGCTCGATACTCAGACTTTGCAGAGGACCTACTGATTGTGGGTTGTTTCTTTGGTTTCCAAGAGATGAGAGAATCTCCTAAAAATATTGCAAAGCCAGTGACACTCTTTCTGGTATCAATACAACTGCCCCAATCACTGTCTGAGTAAGCCTTTAGATGCAATGAAGACTTAGCAGATAAGAAAATTCCTTGGCCTGGTGTTGCCTTGATGTATCTGAGGACTCTCTCGGCTGCCTTGAGATGTAAGGTGCTAGGATTAGCCATAAATTGACTCAATGCCTGTACTGAATAAGCAAGATCAGGCCTAGTAATTGTTAGATACAACAATTGACCCACTAGTCTTCTATAAGATGCTAGATCAGGTAAAGGATCTGATGAGTCATTTGTAGTCAGTTTCAAGGTCGATTCCATAGGAAAAGCAGTTGGTTTGCATCTAGAAAAACCACTATCGTGTAGAATATCGAGGGCATACTTTCTTTGAAATAAAGCAATGCCTTTGGCTGACCTAACTACCTCAATTTCCAAAAAATACTTCAATTCACCCAAGTCTTTTATTGTAAAAGATATATGCAGAAAAACCTTCACAGCAGATATAAGCTCTAAGTTGTTGGAAGCAACAATAACATCATCAACATATATCAATAGATTAATAAAACTATTTTCAGTTTGCTTGATAAAAAGAGATGAATCTAACTTTCCTTGAGTGAAACCAAACTAAAGTAATGAAGTGGACAGTTTTGAAAACCGCCATCTTGAGGCCTGCTTTAGGCCATATAAACTCTTTTTGAGTTTGCATACTCGAGGGTCATTAGGTGTAGAGAAACCAGGTGGTAGCCGCATATATACTCCTTCATTTAAGTCTCCATGCAAAAAAAACATTATTTACATCAAGTTGATGTAAATACCAATTGTTTGATGCGGCTACAACTAGAAAAATTCTCATTGTTGTCATTTTAGCAACAAGTGAAAAAGTGTAAAAAAAAAAAAAAATGAAGTCCCTCTTGTTGAGTGTAGCGCTTTGCTACCAATCTAGCTTTATATCTATCCAATGTGTCGTCAGCCATAAATTTTATATCTATCCAATGATATCCCATTTGCAACCTATTGTTGTTTTGTTAGGAGGCAAAATTGCAAGTTCCCAAGTTTTATTAGTTTCAAGGGCTTTAATCTCATCTGCCATGGCTTGTTGCCATTGAGGTTGTGAGATGGCTTGTTTAAAAGTTCTAGGTTCAGATATAGAGGAGACATCATGAACAAAAGCTTTGTGATTGTTGGAAAGTTTAGAATCAGAAATGAAAGATAGAATTGAGTAAGGTTTACTTGAAGAAGGACAACCAGGAGGTTCATGAGTTGCTGAAGATCTTTTAGTCAAATTACCACAATAATAGTTCTGTAAATATTGAGGCGAATGCCTAATTCTTTAAGATCTTCTCAGATTTGTAAGTAATGGATTTGTAATATTAGAAGATGGTAATGAAGCTGAATTTTTAGTAGAAGGTGAGGAGAATTTCCTGTAGTAGGACAATCATATATTTGAGGAAAATTATGGAAGACAAATGGTATATGAATAGAATTAGGAATAGATGGAAAAATGAATTCATGAAATATGATATTTTTGGATATGAAGGTTTTGAGAGTAGGCATATCAAGTACTTTGTATCCTTTGACATTTGGTGGATAACCAAGAAAGATGCATTTGGAAACTTTAGGTGAAAACTTCCCTCGATTATTTTTAAGTGTGCTTGCAAAACACAAACATCCAAATACTTTGAGGTATTTGTAACTTGGTTGTTTGTGGAATAAGAGATAGTTTGGTGATTGATTATTTAAGATTGAAGAAGGAGTACGATTAATAAGATGGGTAGCTGTCAGAACACAATCTGTCTAGTAAGATAAAGGTAAATTGCTTTGAAATAAAAGGGCTCTAGCAACATTTAATAGGTGTTGATGTTTTCTTTCAACCCTACCATTCCGTTGTAGAGATTCAACACATGATAATTGATGTATTATTCCATGCTCTTGATAGAAAAGAGGCATTTTAAACTCCTGACCATTATCTGCTCGAAGAGTTTGAATATTTGTGTTGAATTGAGTTTAAGCCTATTTGATAAAGCTGGTAAGTATAGATCTTGTATTAGATTTTGCTTTCATGAGATATAGCCAAGTAAAACGAGTATGGTCATCTATGATTGTAAGAAAATAGCTATATCCATAATAAGAAACTGTAGAATAGGAACCCCAAATGTCAATATGACTAACTAGAAAATTTTATTTGATTGACTATTTGATATCGGATAGGGAAGCTTCTTTTGTCTAACTATGCATATTTCACATACATGATTTTGAGAAGCTTTTACAGAATAATCAAGATTACTAATTATTTGTAATCTTGCAGATGGAACATGTCCTAATCTAAGATGCCATATATGAGGATTGCTATTACATGATTGAACTAAGGCAGTAGAAGAAGAACCAGTCAGATTAGGCATTTCACTCTTATTTGAAGCAGGAAAAGATAAGTCGTATAAACCAGATTTGACTTCAGCAAGCCCAATCATCCTCCATTTGCTCAAATCCTGCAAAATGCATTTGGATTGAATGAAGAACAATCCAATATAATTTATCTTTAGTCAATCTTGAAGTAGAAATCAGATTGATATTGAAAGAAGGAACAAACAATGCATTTTGTAGGGTTATGTCAGAAGAAAGTGTGACGTTTCCAGAGAAAACGATAGGAACAGATTGTCCATTTGGTAAATGGACTTTAGAAGGTTTGCCAAGTACGCTTTTGGAATAAAAAAGATGGGGAGAACAGACCATATGATCTGTTGCTCTTGTGTCAAGAATCCAAGTGTATGAATTTTTTGAAAGAGAAACAGTATTACAGGAAGAATATATACCTGAAGTGGAGACAACATTAGCTGTGGAATCAGTATTAAGATTGGAGTTGGATAGGCTATTTGCTAGGGTATGCAGATTTTTTATTTGCTCTTGAGAAAATACCATATTGGGAATACTTGAATTTTGTTCCAATGAAGATACATTGTTTGCAATGGCTTGTGCATATGATGAATTTCCAGATTACACATTGAGAGATCTTTTCCCTTTAGGACCTTTCCTTCTAGGAGGATATCCAATGAGTTGAAAACATTTATCTGCAAGATGGCCAGAATAGCCACAATGAGAACAGACCAAATATGTTTTTCCTTTCTGCTTCGTGTATCTTGCACCAGTAGATGATTATCGTTGTGGTTGAGCAACAACCATGGCATGAGAATCCAGGAAAATTCCAACACTGTTAGATAGAGATCTTTGACTTTCTTCTTGTAGTAGTAAAGAAAATATTTTGCTCATTGATGGTAGAGCGGATTGAAGGAGTAATTGAGTTCTGATGGCCGAGTATGAATTATGCAATCCAACCAAGAATTTGATCACATAATCAGACTATTGTCGATCTGTGAGATTCTTGAGAATATTGCATGTGCACCTACCAAGATTTCCACATTTACAACTTGGAATAGGTCGATAACTGATATATTCATCCCACAAGGCTTTAAATTCACTAAAATACTCAGTAATAGTTTTAGAACCTTGAGAAATAGAACTGAGGGATTTTTCCAGAGAAAAAACTCTCAGACCATCACTTCTAAGATATCGTCTTGAGTTCCTCCCAAATATCCAAAATAGTATAGCACCAGATTATTGGCTCTTAGCCAAGCAATTTGAAGCCTAGGATCAGTATCAATTCTAGGTTGAAGCAGAGTTCCATCAATGAAAGAGGTTTTATTTATTCTTGACAGTGAGTGCAATTGAAATCGATCGACTCCATGCAATATATTTCTCACCTGTAAAGATCTCAGACACAAGAAGTGCTCAGGGATTGTTAGAAGGATGAAGATAGTACTGGCTCGAGGAATCATCACAAGGATTCGTCATAAAAGTTCTCTCTGAAGAATTTTCAGAAGGTGTTTCAGAGGGAGCCATAGAAGCAAGAAATAAGAAAAAAAAAAAACTCAAGAATAGAATCAAGAAGGAAAGAGTTCAGCGGAAGGCTTTTCTTTACTCCTCTGATACCATGTAAATTTCTATAACATGTAAAGCTTGAAAACAGAGGATTGTATGAGTGGAGACTTGAATAATTCTCATTACTTTCGTGAAGATAAAAGACTGTACAAAGGGTCTGTTTATACACTTCATTTACCAGAGTATATATGTAACAGACTTAACTAACTTAATTGCTTATTTATAGATGAATCTCTCTGTTTGGCTTCTAGTGATTTTAACTCTAATTTCTCTATATGATTTTCTATATTCCAACACTGGGCGAGCAAAGGAGCTCAAGCAAGGGTAAGCAAGCAAGTGAAGTAAGTGAGCATTTACAAGGGGGCCAATAGGTATGTGGAATTAACACCAGGCGAGCAATGACAGTTAGGCTGGCAAATGTAAGTGAGCTAGAGTTTGAAACATGTTCCACGAGCAAGGCAAAACGGATCCAAGCAAAATACCCAGGATACGTTCCTTGCCCTACCTTTCATTCAAGCTATGTAGCGAGGAGATCAACCTTGTACTGTATGGAGAAAAACGAGCAAGATGCTCAAGAATGAGTGGGGATGCTTGGAAGAATTTCAGGAGTGCTCGGAAGCAAGCAAGCAAGCATTCTCACAAAAAATCTCAAACTCAAACGATGACATTTTACAAGAGGCATGTATAGGCCAGAGGGATCACAGACTCGAACACCAAGCGCCCGACCATGTGCAAAAGCTTTCCACCACATGGACGGCATTCACAAGTGGTAGACAGAGCTTTCCATCTCCTTGGCCTAATTTCTGATACTTGAGGAGCAAGTCCATTCCGTCTTTGACACTCCTTTCATCTAGTGTACACTTGGATAGTGGATGCCTGCCGATCAACCAACCAACTCATCTCAAGAGTTATCAGACCCGTGAGGGCAATTCCCTCCATTGAAAAGCTCCATCTCGCTTGGTCTCACTCCTACACTCTGATTTTCAAAACCCAGAAACTCTCTCTATCTCATCTATTCTAACCTCTAAGAGAGAAACTAAACCCTAGCTCCACAAGTCAAACTTGTACACACACACATACTTGGATGGCTAGATTCACCATTGAAACAAAGGAAGCCGAGACACCGAAGACAAATCCTAGTGAACTTTCACTACTCGGAGCATCTTTTTTCCTTGAAGTCCTAGACTCACTAAGGCACCAGAGATAGGCACTAGACCACCTGAAGCCAGCCCACCGATGATTGATTCAGTAAAACTCACTACCAAGGTAGGTTTTTCTCCACGACAATGCTTACAATCAAGATTAATGGCCGTGAGTATGCTGTATTTTAATTAACTAAATATGTTGTTGCCTTTGAAATACTAAAGCATAACATATTCATGATGCATTGATTTTGGGTTATCCACATGTGTACTATATCACTATGTTGAGGTGATTTACATTTTTTTTAATAAAAAGATTATATTCTTATTTTAAAATGCTTAATGTTTCTAATTATAAGAGGAGTATGTGGGTGTGCGTGTGAATAAATACCCACAGTCGAGATGGGACATTATTTTGGTGAAGCTCCTCTAGTTACTTGGGAAGGACTAAGAATTGAGTGGCATTCCCTAGGTTGTCATTGGGAGAACAAAGGGTTTGGGTGAGATGGTAATGCTCTTGGGTCGAAGTTGTGGTCAGCTGGTAGAGGGTAGAGGATGATGTGGTCAAGTATAGGGCACGAAGCCAAGTGTTACTTATAAAGAAGTCATACGTGCAATTGTTACCTATGGAGTAGCGAAGGGATCCAGGGTGCGTGCACTACTTTTTTAAGGGCAGACTGTGGTGCACATATTAATAAACGAATAAGGGTTTGTAAGATGGTTTTCATGTTGTTTGAAGGACTTGGAGTCCTCGAGTTAAAATCTTGTGTGACGTTCTGAGTATTGGATGCAAGTTCTCCATGGAATTATTTATACTTTTAATTGCTCGAGGGCTCTCATCTCGGTATGTATGATTTACTACTCGATTTTCCTGAAGTCCATACTTGTTATATTCATTGTCATTTACTTGCATTTCAAGTTTTGTTCTGATATATAATGTGCTGAAATTTCTTCAAAATCTCAGATGTAGGGAATGAAGTTGTTTATGAGCAAGAAGACCCACTACAACCCGAAGAGTAGTATGGGGGCCTGTCCTCGTTTTGGTCTATCATTTTTTGTATTAACCATGTTTATTATTTCAAGCGAGTTGATGAACATCTTATGGTCTGTATCGCTTTGACTAATGTGAAGTTGTGACTTAAGGATAGTTTTGCTGTCAAGTTTGTTGTTCTAAGTTTGTTTTCTCTTGTACTAATATTTTAGTTATGACATATGTCTCAAATCTTTCCGCTGCAATTATTTTTACCCACGTGTGTCGAGCATACAAGCACACAATGTTCTATAGAACGTGAGAGGTGTAACCCATGAGATGCACATCCCAACGTCCTAGCCTTCTGCCAGATCACAACTAGGGATCATGGTTGTCACAGTACATATTGAAGTTTGTTTTCTACTAGCTTTCTCACTTTATTGATTTTCTCTTACTTGGTAGCTTGTGGTACCCCCAGCCCCCGCTTGAGATTGGATGGTAACTGAAATTTCGAGAAATGCAACACAAGGCTACATACCCCTCGTACATGACAGATAAGATGCAATGCGCCTATGTATATTAGCAGTATGCAATAAATCGCAGTGGTATAAGTCATTTAAATGTTTTACCAGAATAAACTAATATCCTAACTTTTTCATTCATAGCTTTAAACCACATTTCTTAGTAATGGAGTATCAATTTCCTTGGTTACACTTTAACATAACAAGTACTATCTGAAAAGGCCTTAACAAAGAAATCATTAAAGCATCTTTCTAATCTAGGCTATCTCCAAGTAGGTCATGACTAGATCCATTTTTTCCTCTGGGTTGAGCTCATCCTTTGCTTTCATCATTATCCTGACTCGCTACTTCTGGTCCTGCTAAAGGTTCTACCATTCCGAGTTAGGAATAATAGTGAAAACTACTACGGTGAGATTTTGAAAATCTCAGTAAATAAACATGCAACATACAATAGTTAACACAAGCATAGAAGAGGTATATTATGAAATGCGTGTATGAACATGTACTTGACTTATGAACTTGACCAGAACTTGACTTATGCACTTGACTATTTACAAAAGACTTGTAGTAGAGACTTTAGCTTTTCAGAAAAACTTCTTAACTTTCTTATTCACGTTGATCTTAATTAGAACTTGCCTTATCAAAACATATCACAAGATTTGCAATGAGTGATCCTTATCATATCACGAGATTTTCATCAAATGATCCTTATCTTATGAACTCTTATCTTATTTTTGTTCAGAGGGTGGACACAACATGGTTCCCCTTTGCACCGCGTGTTCCGGCTAGTTACCACATCATCAACGGTCCGTGTACTGTGATAAACACATCATAAATAGAGATTCATACTAACTTGACCTTACTTTGTCGGGTTAGATGCAATATGCACCCACTAGTCTTAGGCGCTTCTGTCACAACCCTGTCCCCCGGAAGGGCAATATTGCGATGTACATACCTGTCCTTTACTTTCCATTTTCTTTTTATTTTTCTTTTTCTAGTAATATGCGATCGACATGGACATGACACTTGTATACTCTAAATTTTTTAATTTAATAAAGGGAACACCTGATAGACATTCTATTCAAACATTCATCCATAAGAGACTCTCAGAGTCCGTCCCAACATAAAACGTCTATACATAAACATAACCCATCATCCATAAACATAACTGTTCTATTTAGGGAAGATCCTAAGCGTCTGTCTCTCCCTCTACAGCAGTGCCTTGCTCCCCAGCCTTTTCTTCATTACCTGGACGTTTAAAGTATTTAAAATAAAAGTGAGTCGAATACTCAGTAAGTAGTACACCATGCAGTAAACATACTAGGCATCTATTCTTTTTCTTTTGAAAACATGCATACATAAACATTTGCTAATCGTGACAATGCTTTCATGCATAACAATTTAAAGAATAAGCCATACTTTCATGCATAAACATTTTAAGGAATAAACAATACTTCCATGCATAAATAGTTTAAGAGATAACTATACTTTCATGTATAAACATTTTAAGAAATAACCATTCTTTCTTGTTTCACTTTCTTTGGCCGGTACGCACTATTACGCCTCGTGTGTTGGGGTTAGCGGTCCGTCTTTAGGCCTAGATTCCACCCGTGGCCATAGGTTGGGAATCCCTTTCAGTCAGGGAGTAGCACTAGGTGCACTCCCAGTACTACTTACCCGGCATTGTAATCTGTCCATTTCTTTGGTACCCTTTTCAGTCATACGGCCGTTACGTATTTTCATACAACAAGACATTCATTCATTCATTCATTTCTTTCAATCATTTTAGTCCTTTTTATTTAACAGTTCATTCATGGAAAACGTCATTTTAAAGCATGAACTTAAACATCATCTTTTCATTTAATAGTGCATTCATGAAAAACCTTATTTTAAAAGCATGAACTTAAACATCATTTTTCATGGCATCCATAAAGCGTCAGTTCATAGGGACAATTTAACATCAGTTCATAGGGACATCTTAAAACTTTTTCTTCGCATCGTTTAAAGCATCAGTTCATAGGGACATTTTAAAACACTTTCTTCGCGTCATTGAAAGCATTGCTTAAAGCATAAGGCATGAGACGTTCATTTCATTTTCTTTGCAATCAAAACATTTTCATCATCTTTCTTACTCCGGTGCACATGCATGTTTTTATGAGAAGATACATTTTCATGATATACTACATATATGAATAATCAATAAGTTTATTGAGAGAGCATGTATGAAAATCTCATGACTTAGAACCTATGTGCATGCATTACCTTATACACATACACACAATTATAATCGATAGGGTGCTTAACAGGGGCTATCACGAAAGGGCTTGTACATACAATATACATTTACTCTTTATTTAGAAGAACATTTGAAGAGAGAGAGATATTCTTTCATGAAGAGAACTTGATGTAAGAAGCATGGTCATAGCTACTTACCTCTATGCTCCTCAATACATCCATCATCAATATTCCTATTCCAATAAATAACATAAGCATGTTAATACTCACACAATATTTTTTAGCCCCCCGTTTAAAAGAGAAAGCCACGATATTACAATCTAACGTCCCTTCTATGCTTAACATTAATCCAAATGACTACTCCTCACCTCGACTTACAAAAGAAATAACTTAAATATTAAGACATGCTAGCTATCCATGGAAAGACTATTTTAAAAGCTTACATGAAAGTAGTTAAGAATTCATAAGCCTCAAGCAAGGTTTCTTTGGTTCAAGCCCACTTTGGGTTGTGGACATTAGGACATATAATCTAAAAATTCTCAACAATGGACTTTAAAATAGATTTAAGCATCTCAAGTAGGCTAAACAAGCTTAGGAAACATGCCCTTTAAATCAACTTGTAGTCCCTCATTATAAAAAGGTTAGCTTATCAACATTTTGGACTCTTGGGTTAGGTAGAATTTAACCAAACGTGGGATAACATAAATGAGCTATTTTTACTTCAAGACATGGCATGGCATGGACTCTGAAATACTTGGACAGCTTTACATATTATAATATATCATGCATAATTAATCTCTTGTACCTAAACCAACTATGCTATAATCTAATCAAACAAGCAATATTTTAAATAGTTTAGATAACATATCCCATTAAAATTAGCATAGCATAAAGTATAGCAAGATTACCCATTAATAAACTTTAAAACCTTTAAACACTTAAACTTATGATTTACTCACTTAAAACTTTTCAATAGCAAGATATAAAATTATAGGACTAAGCAAAACCTTTAAACCAAACCTCTAGCATCCTAAAAATGGATAACCAATCAAAGCTCAACACAAGGCACATGATACCAACATATATAATTTAAAATCACTTTAATCTTCATCTATGATTAAACCAAGTTTAATAACAACATAGCGTTTTCAAAATAAGGAGAAATACATAGCAAAACAATTATAATACCATTCGGTTTGGGCCAAAAACAGGGCATACATATTTATTTGCAATATAGGAATTTAACTACATCAAAATACAAGCTAAAACAACTTAGTTGGCTTCCAAAATTACATTAAAAACAAATAAGTCAAATTAGGATTTTTACCTTAAACTCTTAACTCCTTTCAAGAGGCAAGATAGTGGACCAAATAGTAGTATAGCCGTGTGGATGAAGATCCAAAATGATACAACTGCTTTAACCCCAAAACTGAAACATTATGGGTAAGAAAATGGTGAAACTCGAAACCCACATGTAAATCATACTAGGGAATAAATTAAAAGTCTATTACCTTGAATATTTCACCATTTGGAAGATGAAATCAAGTTTTTGTTCCAAGCTTTGAGGCAAAGCCGATAATTGGCATGGAGAGAGTGTTCTCTTACGGTTTGAAGAGGGTGAGAGAAAAATATTTTTCTTCTTCCCTTGCTATGCAGTCACAAAGCTTGAAGAGGATGAGGGGAACTTGGTTTCTTGAAGATGAAAAGAGAAGAGAAGGAGAGAGGATCGGTTTTAGCATGGAGAAGAAGATCAAAACTTTTCTTTATATTTTTTTGGGTGTGAGGCCGACGGGTAGGAGAAGGAATGCTTAGGATAGTTTTTGTTTTTGTTTTTCTATCTTTTGTTGTCTTAATCGATGGGTGCAAGGAAAGGAAAAAATAATAATTTGTGGCTTGCTTAGGAAGCCTATGGGCTCAAGTCCAAGGAAAGAAAGAAAAAGAAAAAAAAGGATTTAGTTGCTTCTTTTGGAAGTCTATGGGTTCAAAGGATTTAGTCGCTTTGGTCAAAACTTATCACATAAGCTTGGGAGATGGATGGTGGAGATCTATCCACCTCAAGGATGCTTTTCTCCTACCAATCTAATGGTAGGGAATAATTGGACCATTTCTTAAATAAATAAAAATAGAGGACTTAAGAGAAAATATTTCAAAGTCTTAAAAATAATACCCTTAATTTATTTTAATAGATCATGTTTTAAAAATGAAGCATACTCATCTTAAAATAAACTAATTAAAAGTAATAAAAATATTTATCTCAAAATATCTAACGTAAAGAATTAATAAAATGATGTAAGGACCTACGTAGTAGGACTTAGGTATTACAACTCTATCCACCTTAAAAACAATCTCGTCCTCGAGATTGAACGTACCACAAAGAAAAGGGTGGGATACTTTTCCCTCATATTGTCGTCATGCTCCCATGTCGCCTCTTGTTCGGTGCGGTGGCTCCACAACACCTTGACTGTTAGGATTGTTTTGCCGTGGGATGCTTCTTCATAAGAGAAATCCTCGTGTACTCAATCGCATGGAAGGGATCATGCACATACTTTAGAAGCATTGAGATGTGAAACACATCGTGCATGACTGAGAATTTTGGAGGGAGTGCAAGTCTGTAAGTCACTGCTCCTCTTTCCAGGATCTCAAACGGGCCAGTAATCTGGGAGTTAGATTGCCTATCTTTCCAAACCTCATCACCCCTTTTCATGGGAGTTACCCTTAGGAATACTAATCTCCAGATTCTTTTGCACACTCCTCCAGAACGCTGACGTGAACCGTGAATCGATCCAGCACAATCTTGGATGGAATCCCATGTAGTCTGACTATCTCTCAGAGATACAGTTTTGCTAGTTTGCTTATCAATTAGGTCATCTGAATAGGATGAAGTGAGTTGTCTTGGACAACCTATCGACGATCACCCATGCTGAGTTTTGTCCATCCGGGGCTTTAGGAAATCCTATCACAATGTCCATGCTAATCTCGCCCCATGGCCAAACCAGGGTAAGCATTGGTTGTAGTGTTCCTGAAGGCCTTTGATGCTCAACCTTAACCGTTGGGCACGTTAGGCATTGAACTACAAAATTAGATACCTCCCTCTTCATTCAGCTCCACCAATAATGTTGTCTAAGGTCTCGATACACCTTGGTGCTACCCAGATGCACTGTGTATAAAGACCTGTGCGTCTCCCTCAGTAGTAGATCACGCAATTCTTGCTTTGTTGGTACACAAAGTCTCCCCTTCAACCGCAGGGACCCATCTTTAGAAACAATAAAGTCGAGCTGCTTCCCTTCTGAAACCTCTGTCTTGATCTTCTAGAGGCTGACATCTTCACTCTTAGTAGCTTTAATCTAGTCTGATACTGTCGGACTAAGAACCAGGGTACATAACCTCGCCTGTACATCCCTTACCATCTCCACTCCAAGCTTCTCCATGTCCAAGAGAATAATTTATGAGGGGTGTACATCCTCACAAGGGTACCAGAAGAAAACTTCTTGCTGAGGGCATCTGCCACAACATTAGCCTTGCCGGGATGGTAGTTGATGGTACAGTCAAAATCCTTTATCAGCTCCAACTACCTGCGCTGTCTCACATTTAATTCCTTCTGGGTGAAGAAATATTTAAGACTCTTGCGATCCGTGTTGATCTCACAGCGCTCCCTGTACAAGTAATGTCGCCAAATCTTTAAGGCGAAGACAACTGCTGCTAGCTCTAGGTCATGGGTCGAGTAGTTGTGCTCATAATCCTTGAGTTGGAGTGAGGCATACACTACAACTCTCCCGTGGTGCATCAGGACACATCCCAACCCTTGGTGTGACACGTCGCTGTATATCACAAAACCACCTGTACCTGAAGGTGTAGTTAGAACATGCGCCATCACAAGCTTCTCTTTCAACTTCTGGAAGCTTTTCTTACACTCCTTAGTCCATATAAATTTCTCCCCCTACCTGGGGAGCTTTATCATGGAGCTGCAATGCGGGAAAACCCTTCGACAAATCTCCAGTAATACCCTGCAAGACCCAAAAAGCTACTGATCTCTTGGATTGTCTTAGGTCTAGGCCATTCTACAATGGCCTCGACCCTCGAAGGATCCACATAAATCCCATCTTTCAACACTGTGGCTAAGGAAAGAAATATTTTGTAGCCAAAACTCACACTTAGTTAGTTTGGCATACAATTTCTTCTCCCTTAAAATTTGTAGGACCACTTTCAAGTGCTTTGCATGCTCCTTCGGGCTCTTAGAATAAAACAGGATATCATCAATAAATATGATAACGAATGGGTCAACGTACTCCTGGAATGTAAGGTTCATTAAATCCATTGAAGCCACTGGAGCATTAGTCAATCCGAAGGACATTACTAGAAATTCATAATGTCCATACCTTGTCCTAAAGGCAGTCTTAGGAGCATCTTCCACCTCGATCTTCAACTGGTGGTATCTCAAACGGAGATCAATCTTCGAGAATACCTGTGCTCCTTAAAGCTGATCAAATAGATCATCGATCCGAGGTAATGGATACCAATTCTTAACGGTCACCCCATTTAGTTCTCTATAATCGATGCAAAGAGGTTTGATGCTCCCCATGGTGACACACTAGGGCGAATAAAGCCCTTCTCCAATAATTCCTGTAGCTAATCCTTAAGCTGCTTGAGCTCTACAGGTGCCATCCGGTAAGGTGTTTTGGAGATCGGTGTCATTCCAAGTATAAGATCTATTGAGATCTCAATCTCTTTATCTGGAGGTGAACCAGGTAACTCATCCTGAAAGATGTTGGGGAACTATCTCGCTACCTCAATGTCCAGAAGCTGAGGCTCATTTGGTTGAGACATAACCAAATTAGTGAAGAATCCCATGCAACCCTTCTTCAACATTTCGATTGCCTTTAGTGCAGAAACCATCTTGGCTTAGGGCGCTTACCCACTGCACAGAAGCGAAACTCTGTCTCACTCAGTGGTCTAAAGACCACTCTTTTCTCGAAGCACTCCATGCAGGCATGGTGCTTAGACAACCAGTCCATGCCCAAAATGGCATCGAATCCCTCCATGTTGAATAGGATTAAATCTGCAAGGAGGTGACGACCTTGTATCTCTATTGCGCATCCCTTCAATACAAAACTACTATTTACGGAGTCCCCAAGTGGAGTAGGAACAAACATCACACAAGGACTCAGGGGTCCTATCACTTAAACAAGCAAACTTATGGAATATAAAGGAATGTGTGGCACCAGAATCGCCTAATACTAATGCACGATGGGGAAATAGGGAAAGAATAGATCAGTGAAAGCTTCTTTAAATATCGCCTACGAAATTGGAGTTGCCTTTGCTTAAATCTTGCGAAATAAGCCCATGAGACTTCCAACACCCGTTTGCCATGTCAATAAGTTGTAAGTAGCGAATTCCATCTTCTCTCATTTCGGACACAAGACTACGCGGAAGACCTTCTCTAGGTGCTCGATCCAGTTGTCAGCATTTGCTTCACTACACGTGCCATCAAACACCAAAGGGTGTTGTCTACCGAATAGTTCAAAGGTTGTTGAATGTTGGGCTTGTCTTTACGTCTCAGTTTTTCCATCAATAATGGTCTCCATCAAGCAAGCAACTGCACTGGTGAGGTCCCTCATATCTACCTCTTGCTGACTCTCTACACTATGGGAAAGGGGTCGCCCCCAACATTTGTCTTTCTTAGTATTGCCTATCAGTGCCATACTAAAACACGTATAACAGTAACAATAGAAATGGACTCATATGAAATAAATATGCATGACTTGCAAACATCCTAACATAATTCATGATACTCAATAAGAAAATACATTTTAAACATGCTGCAGAGCTTGGCATACTTTAGAGAGAGGACATCAGCTTAGTTCATCTCTAAAGTCTATAGGACCTTATAACCTTTTTCTCTGATACCAAGGTTTGTCACAATCCCATCCCTCGGAAGGGTGGGATCGCGGCGTACATACCTGTCCTTTACTTTCCATTTTCTTTTTCATTTTCTTTTTCCAGTAATATGCGATCGACATGGACATGACACGCGTATACTCTAAATTTTTTAATTTAATAAAGGGAACATCTAATAGACATTCTATTCAAACATTCATCCATAAGAGACTCTCAGAGTCCGTCCCAACATAAAACGTCTATACATAAACATAACCTATCATCCATAAACATAACTGTTCTATTTAGGGAAGATCCTAAGCGTCTGTCTCTCCCTCTACAGCAGTGCCTTGCTCCCCAGCCTTTTCATCATTACCTGGACGTTTAAAGTATTTAAAATAAAAGTGAGTCGAATACTCAGTAAGTAGTACACCATGCAGTAAACATACTAGGCATCTATTCTTTTTCTTTTGAAAACATGCACATATAAACGTTTGCTAATCGTGACAATGCTTTCATGCATAACAATTTAAAGAATAATCCATACTTTCATGCATAAACATTTTAAGGAATAAACAATACTTTCATGCATAAATAGTTTAAGAGATAACTATACTTTCATGTATAAACATTTTAAGAAATAACCATTCTTTCTTGTTTCACTTTCTTTGGCCGGTACGCACTATTACGCCTCGTGTGTTGGGGTTAGCGGTCTGTCTTTAGGCCTAGATTCCACCCGTGGCCATAGGTTGGGAATCCCTTTCAGTCAAGGGGCAGCACTAGGTACACTACCAGTACTACTTACTTGGCATTGCAATCTGCCCATTCCTTTGGTACCCTTCTCATTCATATGGCCGTTACGTATTTTTATACAATAAGACATTCATTCATTCAGTCATTTCTTTCATTCATTTCAGTCTTTTTTATTTAACAGTTCATTAATGGAAAACATCATTAAGCATGAACTTAAACATCATCTTTTCATTTAACAGTGCATTCATGAAAAACATCATTTTAAAAGCATGAGTTTAAACATAATTTTTCATGGCATCCATAAAGCGTAAGTTCATAGGGACATCTTAAAACGTTTTCTTCGCATCGTTTAAAGCATCAGTTCATAGGGACATTTTAAAACACTTTCTTCGCGTCATTGAAAGAATCGCTTAAAGCATAAGGCATGAGATGTTCCTTTCCTTTCTTTTGCAATCAAAACATTTTTATCATCTTTCTTACTCCGATGCACATGCATTTTTTTATGAAAAGATACATTTTTATGATATACTACATATATGAATAATCAATAAGTTTATTGAGAGAGCATGTATGAAAATCTCATGACTTTGAACCTATGTGCATGCATTACCTTATACACATACACACAATTATAATCGATAGGGTGCTTAACAAGGGCTATCACGAAAGGGCTTGTACATACTATATACATTTACTCTTTATTTAGAAGAACATTTGAAGAGAGAGAGATATATTCTTTCATGAAGAGAACTTGATGTAAGAAGCATGGCCATAGCTACTTACCTCTATGCTCCTCAATACTTCCATCATCAATATTCCTATTCCAATAACTAGCATAAGCATATTAATATTCACATAATATTCTTTAGCCCTCCGTTTAAAAGAGAAAGCCATGATATTACAATCTAACGTCCCTTCTATGCTTAGCATTAACCCAAATGACTACTCCTCACCTCGACTTACAAAAGAAATAACTTAAATATTAAAACATGCTAGCAGTCCATGGAAAGACTATTTTAAAAGCTTACATGAAAAGTAGTTAAGAATTCCTAGGCTTCAAGCAAGGTTTCTTTGGTTCAAGCCCACTTTGGGTTGTGGACATTAGGACATATAATCTAAAAATTCTCAACAATGGACTTTAAAATAGATTTAAGCATCTCAAGTAGGCTAAACAAGCTTAGGAAACATGCCCTTTAAA
The DNA here is from genome assembly GCF_004785595.1 of Juglans microcarpa x Juglans regia. Lineage (NCBI taxonomy): Eukaryota > Viridiplantae > Streptophyta > Magnoliopsida > Fagales > Juglandaceae > Juglans > Juglans microcarpa x Juglans regia. The sequence continues at coordinate 14,438,201 of NC_054600.1, read as the reverse complement.
TCAACTTGTAGTCCCTCATTATAAAAAGGTTAGCTTATCAACATTTTGGACTCTTGGGTTAGGTAGAATTTAACCAAACGAGGGATAACATAAATGGGCTATTTTTACTTCAAGACTTGGCATGGCATGGCATGGACTCTGGAATACTTGGACAGCTTTACATATTATAATATATCATGCATAATTAATCTCTTGTACCTAAACCAACTATGCTATAATCTAATCAAACAAGCAATATTTTAAATAGTTTAGATAACATATCCCATTAAAATTAGCATAGCATAATGTATAGCAAGATTACCCATTAATAAACTTTAAAACCTTTAAACACTTAAACTTATGATTTACTCACTTAAAACCTTTCAATAGCAAGATATAAAATTATAGGACCAAGCAAAACCTTTAAACCAAACCTCTAGCATCCTAAAAATGGATAACCAATCAAAGCTCAACACAAGGCACATGATACTAATATATATAATTTAAAATCACTTTAATCTTCACCTATGATTAAACTAAGTTTAATAACAACATAGCATTTTCAAAATAAGGATAAATACATAGCAAAACAACTATAATACCATTCGGTTTGGGCCAAAAACAGGGCATGCATATTTATTTGCAATATGAGAATTTAACTACATCAAAACACAAGCTAACACAACTTTGTTGGCTTCCAAAATCACATTAAAAACAAATAAGTCAAACTAGGATATTTGCCTTAAGCTCTTAGCTCCCTTCAAGAGGCAAGATAGAGGATCAAATGGTGGTATAGTAGTGTGGATGAAGAGCCAAAATGATAGAATTGTTTTAACCCTAAAACCGAAACATTATGAGTAAGAAAATAGTGAAACTCGAAACCCACATGTAAACTATACTAGGGAATACATTAAAAGTCTATTACCTTCAATATTTTACCATTTGGAAGATGAAATCAAGTTTTTGTTCCAAGTTTTGAGGCAAAGCCCAAAATGGGTATGGAGGGAGTGTTCTCGTACAATTTGAAGAGGATGAGAGAAAAATATTTTTCTTCTTCCTTTGCTATAGAGTCACAAAGCTTGAGAAGATAAGGGGAACTTGGTTTCCTGAAGATGAAAAGAGAGGAGAAGGAGAGAGGATCGGCTTTAGCTTGGAGAAGATGATGAAAACTTTTCTTTTCCTTTTCTTGGGTGTGAGGCCAACGGGTAGGAGAAGGAATGTTTAGGAAAGTTTTTGTTTTTTTTCTTCTCTCTTTTTGTAACGCCCCGACCCCGAGGGTCCGGAGAGTTAACTCAAAACCCCTGATAATCAACTCCAAAAGTTCCAAATCCAACGTAAACACTTCAAATTTAATTAACCACACATATTCGTATATAAAATCCTCAATACAGTAACCCCAAAAAAATTACCAACTTCTCTACATATCACTTAAACTCACATTTCAACAATATAATTATAAAAAATACCAATATTTCATCGAAAGCTTTCTATTCTTAATCCACTATTCTTAAGTCGTCTCACCCAATTCTTCATAGTCCTGATCCTCAGCTGAAATATCTAAAAATCATCTGAAAATATTGGAGATAAGAGGGGGTGAGTCATCAACAACTCAGTAAGCGGAGAACATATACTAGTATGCAAATATGAGCACTTACAGATTTCAGAATGCAGAACAAAACACTTTTTATTTTCAAAATGCAGAGTCAGAACATGTTACCAAAAATATCAGAGCGAAAGTTCACAATATTTTTATTTAAAATTCCCTTGGCACAACATAACTGAAACATCATATCATAACAGAATTTCATGTTTAACCTCCGTGGTATGGTTGTACAAACCCCGGCTGCCAACCGAGCAGAAACAGAATATGAATCTTCCCCTTATCATTCTCGGAGCCCCGAGTGTGCACATAGGAAAGACCACGCAAAAAACCACTTTATTTCCAAAGTGGGTGCACCAGAAATAGAAAAGTTGGTACCAACCCAAATAGAGGCCACAGTTTTACACCCTTGGTAAGGTCAGAACAAAAACAGAATGTCATGCCAGAGGTTTTAGAAATCACATCATATCACATCTGAGTACAAAACATTTTCAGAACAGAACAAAATCAGATCACAAAAATATAATTTATGCACAATTTTTCATATTTGCTCTCTTTTATATAGTTCAGAAGCAAAAGATCAAAACTTTGCTCATGTCTACACCAGTCATGACAGAAAGTACTTTATTCTTAAACAGAATTTCATGAGTCATGCAGAACAAATAACTGAGGTCGTTTTCAAAATTTCCTTTCATAACAAAACATGCACATTTTCAAAATTGACCTCAGACTTTCATTTTTATGCAAAGTCTAGCATAGAAACCCCGCTTACCTGAACTTCTTAGTTTTTCAGAATTTTTCTCAAAAATGTCGAGTCGACTATAAAAATAATCACGTAATTTCCGTAAGTTTTCAATCAATCACGGATTTCGATATTTAAGTCTAAACTTCTAAAATAACTTATTTTAATTCCTCAAAACTTAAAACCCTCATAATCCCAAAATATATCATCACTTCCTAAAATCACCATTATCCACCATAACCAACGTCAAACTCAAAACACCAATATTTATACCCCAAAACAGCCAACAAATCTAATAGTATAAACCAATTACACAAACAACTCCATCATCCAATCCAACCGACTCCCTTACTCCTCGGACTCAGTCCGGCACAACCAACTAATTCACAGTAGATGAGTTAGCACAAAAATACATTTAAATCTCAAAAGTTCTTTGGAAAAATACTTACAATGCTATAATATAATATTTGAAGGATCACGGGGGTGCAAGAGGTGGAGACACAACAACAGAACAGTGCAAAATGCACTATGGCCGTGGGTCTCAGAAACCCACTTTTGAACGGGGGCAAACCAAGACCCGAGATTGATAGGGAAGGGCTTAAGGATGTCGATAAAGTCAATGGTGGTGGTGGTTGGCCGTGGGTGGCTGCGTGGGAGGTGTTTGGAGGCCATAAAGCTCAAAACGGAAATGTGGATGGTGGAGCTTCACCGGTAGCGGATCGGAGCTGGGATGGATGGGTTAGGTTGCTAGGAGGTCAAGGAAGGTGTGGTGAAGAAATGGTGGCGCGACGGCGGCGCGAGTGCTCAAAGGGTGCTGCGGCTTGATGCCGTGCGTGGGGGCTCACAGCGGCGAGGGAGGAGCTAAAAAACGGAGGGGGAGGTCGCCGGCCGAAGAGGAAGAGAAAGGGAGGGGCGGTACTGACCACGGAGGCGCGCAATTGTGGAGGCTGGAGGACGACGCACGAACGGGGAGGGGGGCTGTGTGTGCGCGGGAGAGAGGAGAGAGAGAGGAGAAAAGAAATGGGGGGAAAAGAAAAGAGGAAGAAAAGAAAAAGAGGAAAAAAAAAAGTGAGGGAAAGAAATGAGGTTCAATCCTCATGTCTTGGGTCACAAAATGATCCAACGAAAATTATTTCAAAACAATAAATTTAAATAAAATAATTTAAACACAAAGACTACGTAAAATAAAATAATTAAATCCAACAACACAATAATTTTGAAATCCACAAACAAATAATTTAAATTAAAGAACAATTTAAATGCAAAACAATATTTAATATTAAGAAAGCACACCAAAATAGATTTCACAACTTAAAAATCATGAATTAAACCAACGAGAAACCCAATAAATTTTAAAACAAGAGAACCAATATTTAAATTAATTAAAATAATCATTTAGTTAAAATACATTAAAATACGGGGTATCACACTTTTGTTGTCTTAATCTATGGGTGGAAGGAAACGAAAAAATAATAATTTGTGGGTTGCTTAGGAAGCCTACGGGCTCAAGTCCAAGGAAAGGAAGAAAAAGGAAAAAAAAAAAAGATTTAGTTGCTTCTCTTGGATGCCTATGGGTTCAAAGGATTTAGTTGCTTTGGTCAAAACTTATCACATAAGCTTAGGAGATGGATGGTGGAGATCTATCCACCTCAAGGATGCTTTTCACCTACCAATCTAATGGTAGGAAATAATTAGACCATTTCTTAAATAAATAAAAATTAAAGGACTTAAAAGAAAATATTTCAAGGTCTTAAAAATAATACCCTTAATTTATTTCAATAAATCATATTTTAAAAATAAAGCATATTCATCTTAAAATAAAATAATTAAAAGGAATAAAAATCTTTATCTCAAAATATTTAACTAAAATAATAAATAAAATCACGTAAGGACCTACATAGTAGGGCTCGGGTATTACAGCTTCCTCTCTTTGGTATCCTTTGAAATAAATCCCTTTGAGGCTCGTCGACGGTACTTTGTCGACCTAGAGGTTACCACTCAATTCTTAAGCACTCTAGAGTGGATAGATGAGTTCTACTAGGACATTCTCCCATCCTAGCACTTGTGGTTGTTATAAAATTTTTAAACCATTTTCTTTGAAAACACTTTCTTTGAAAACATTTTTTTTGAAAACACGTTATTTTAAAAACACTTTTCCCCAAATGCATGTGACATACATGAGACTTATAACATGCGTACTTACACTTGACATATGACATGTGAAATGCCGTGCATGAGATAACCAACGTATTCATTTCATAGCATGATAACATAAATCATATGAGATATCGAAATATATACATGAATCCATGAAAAATGGCCTTGGCCAAAACATATAGATGCAAAACATGGAGATTCATCACTAAAACATGCTTCTTCTTCAAATATATTTGCTTAGAAATCAAAGCATAATGAAATGAAGCATAAGATCATGGTGTTTGGCCAAAATCCAAAAAATTCTAAGACATAGTATAGCCAAATCATCAAGCAACACAAATCAACCACAATGTTTTCCTTAAAATCGAAACATGCATTGAACATTCTTGCCATTTTCAGCTTAAAACTGAATCATATCATTCATGTAATATTCATATTTCAAGATCATATAAGCATATTTAAACCAACAAATAAGAAATAGCAAACAAAGCAAACATAACAATGAAAGGATTTACACAATCATATACAAATATTAACCAAGAGTAAGTTGAGTGTATTCTTACAAAAATCCACGAAATGAAACAAATAGCAAGCTGTAAATCAAAATATAACTTGTTAGAATAAGGGTTCCAAAACCCTAATCCGTATTCTTTAGTGTGTGTGAGGGTTTCTAGGGTTATCACTAAGGCTTAAGAAGTCCCAAACCAATTGGCTTCTAGGATTTTGAATCAAGAAACTCTTCAACTTCCTTGTATCTTCAACTAATCTCGAATAAGTGTGAAAATACACGAGTGTGGCCGAATGTGAAGAGGATTTATTCCTTCAAACTTTTGATTTCTACACTTCTAGAAAACCCTAATTCTTTTCCCATGAGCAATTGTGGAAATTGTGTGCGTTTCACCATATTCGAACTCCCTTGAGGTTCAAATCTCATCTTGAGTTGAATATGTGATATGTGTGTGTAGAAACAAAAAGAAACTGAGTTCTTACTATGGTTCCTTCTTGTAAACGCCGAAATCCCTCTCTTGAAACAAGCCTCCCATTGTTTGGTATGAAGGAAATTGTGAGAAAGTGGAGGAAATCTCTAAGTGGTCATGTAAGAGAGTGTGGAGAGAATGAGAGCATGTAAAATCTGAGAATGACAAAGGAGAAAAGCCCTTGGACATGTGACTCCTCTCCCTTTTAATAGAGTTCTCCAAAAAAATCCCATTGGGTGGTAGTGACTCATTGCATGAAGGGTAAGTGGTGTCTTTTCTGATGCATGTAGGATAAGTGGCGCTTAGGCTAGGCTATAGGGAACACAAAAGTATTCTTGAAAAGAATAATCTTTCCAAGTGGCGTGGCTCCTTGGAAATTCAAAATATCCCTCATCCTTACTTTTCCTAGGAAATCTAAGAATATCCTTGCATGGATGCCATGTGTCAAAGCCCTTCCTTTGTCTCTCCTTGGGAAATCCAAAAGATCCTTTGCATGAGTGACATGTGGCATGGCATCTTGTCAAAATTCAAAATCCTAAGAGGCTCCTTGTGTATGCTCCCCCATATGGGCCAGATTTAATGAATCTCTAGGGCAAAATTGACATTTGATAAATCCTAACCCTAGGCTTGAACCTTGTAGACTTGTGCATGCTTGCCAAGTGGCAAAAAGACATGTAGGATATGGATGCGTATTCCCCATGCGTCATTCCCTTTCCCCATGCGCCTCTTCCTTTTCCCATGTGCCTTTTCATTTTTCCCATGCATGTCCCTTACCCTTCCCTAAGCAAGAAGCTTATTCTTCCTATGCATGTTGCCTAGGTGGCTCTCCAACTTCCTTATGCTTCTCAAGAACTTAAAACATGACATGTGGCAATGTGGTGGCCAAAACCCTATGGGTACAAGGGTAATTTTTGTGCATTGTCTCTTCCACTCCCTTCTAGAACCTTTTCCTCTACTTTTGCACGAATGACAAATGGAAAAATGTCAGGAAATAACTTGGGTGGGCTCATGGCTTAGGAATCCGAAAGTCTCTTAGTGTTTCAATGCCTTTAGAAAATCTCACATTTGTCTTCCTTATGCAAAATCTTCTTGGAATTCCCAAAAATCTTGTCAGTGCTTGTGTAGTCCATTGGCTGGAAACCATGCCCCCTCATTTTTCTCATCCACTTTTACATCCAGGTTCCATGTATCTAGATGTGAGGTGTGCATGTGAGACATGTGGCATGTGGGTAGGTGAAATGAGCGTGTGCCCTAGGTGTGTGCCGAACTCTACATCCTCCATCTCCTTAGCTTATTCTAGAAACCTTCAAGCATGTTTGCCAAGTGGCACCAATGTGCTAACCTAGGTGCTTCTTCCCTAGGTTCCACTTCCCTATACAAGATTTTGCCCTTTCTCAAGACAAAACTCTTTACCTTTCATTTGCATGCATGACACTTGGCCAACTCTTCTAGAAACCGAATCCTCCCTTACTTCTTCCACTTTTTCTTCTAGAAATCCAATGCATGTTTGACAAGTGTCACCTTTGCCTTTTTCCAAAGTTCCAAATGAGAAGTGATGTAACAACCCACTAGAAATTCACTAGTGAAATTTCTATTGACTTTAGGAACCTTATGGAAACCCCATAAGGTTTTATGAATCAACCAATTGCTCAGATTTTAATCTGTCAACATGGTTAGTGTTATCACTCACCATGGTGCTAGGAATATGAGTTTAATTATTTGAGGTAGTTAGAAGTGTCAGAATGCGTTATGGTCTACACCATTAGACTCGGTTGATTATTTAGAATTTTATGGCGCAATAACACATTTTCATAATTTCGGACGAAACAGCTGTTCGAAATTGTAAAATTATTTTTAGGGGCACTTTAGGGTTGAATTTCGGTAAACGATTTTCTCATTAGGTTAATATGAATATTTAAAATTTTTTCAATACTAAATTTTTATGTAATTTTTTGGAGTGAATTGTAACCTCGGTAAGCGCATCCAGTGCAGTGTTTTTAAAATCACAGTGTGAAATGTTCAAATTAGGTTAGAGAAGTTTTATTTGGACAGTTGGCAAGATCTTAGCCACACATAGTGAATGGTATTAGACACTTGGCACAAAGAGAAACCATTAGATAGATTTGTGAAGGAAATCAATGTGTGAGATTATTCCACCTAAGCAAAACTTTGTTTCATCTGTTCAACCAAATTGTGACAGACCAAAGAAGATTTCAATCCTAGAAAAACCTAAATGGTTGGAATCCAATTGAAACCCCACAAGTTTGGTTGAAACCGAAACCCTAAACGGTTTCCCAAACCCTAAAGTTGGCCTTCAAACCATTTCTAACCCGATTTCTAGCATTGTGTTTAATCACTTGATTAAATCACTTTCACATATTATTAATTAATTAAATCATTGTTATGACATCATTATCCAACCTTTTAAACCTTGAAAATTTGTTTGGGCCAAGAAAAAATTTGTTTTGGGCTTGATAGCATCTCAAACCATAACCAAACCCCTTTTAAATCCCAAATTGAATCCCACTTGGTTGGGGCCCACCAAGGCCCACGAAATTGGCCACCTTGGCAAAACTTCTTGAAGAAGTTTCCTCCCCCACATGGCATACCATCCACTACCATTGGCTGCACTCAATAGTGCCTTGATGTGAAGGAGAAATCCACTCCATCAACCTCCATCTCTCACAGCTGTTGCAGGCAGTCCTTTGCCCTCATTACTGTCCACTTTATGTCACATAGCCAACTCCAATCAAGGGTCTTTCAAGCCCATAACTTCCCCCTCCAGGAGTCTAAAGTCATGCAAGACACACTTCTCTCAATTTTATCACTTCTTTCCCCCGTTCTTAGAGAGAAACCCAAAAGTGCTCTCTCGGGCAGATTTCTGTGTCTTTTTACGTGGCCATTTTTGACTCTTTGTAAGTATTGTCTCATGCTTAATCCTTCATAAAATTTGTTCTTTTTTTAGTCTAGTTTCTGTGGATATCTTATTAGTCTCATTAAATGCTCATTTGATTGGTCCAAAACATTTTTAACCATGGAAAGGTCATTCTGGGCGTGAAATTGGAGAGTATGTTATATTTTGAAATTTTTGACCAAGCTAATGGAGATATCTTGGTCCGAAAATTTTATGGAGTGTTTTTATCATATGTTTATGAATGTTCATTGAGGTTTTGTTGCATGAATAAAGCTTTTGATGATAGATTTCCTTAGCTTTAGAAACTTGAAAACTGGAAGTGAAAAAACAGTTTTTGTTTTGTGAAAGTTTGAATATTTCGTGGTTTAATCTTATTCCAAAGGCCTTGATATTTTTATATGATGATCCGAAGCCTCTTATATACATGTTAGGATGTTATTTCAAAGATATTTAGTATTATTTTTAAAGATATGATTTTCTATGCAAAAGGATTTCAGTTTGGCCTAAGCTTTGATGTTTTGTTGAATGTTAGCCATGTGATTTTAAGTTTAATGGTTAGATCTTCAAAATCAAGAGAAATGACATATGTAGGTTTCGGCCATAGTGAGTTTTTCATAGTTGTGAATGGTTTTAAATTTTTCTGAGTTGATATTTGAGTTTAGGATAAAATTTACATAAGGAATTTAAATTTTGATAATTTTTAGAGCTAGGATGTGAAATCCTTAAGTTAAGGGTAAAATGGTCATTTTCCCACAGGTAGAGGGTAAAATTGTAATTTTACTATAATTTGTCTCTTTTCACATTTCTAATCGTTAGTAATTAATTTTTAACTTTTATAGAATATCCTCTTTCAGTTTCTCGTGTTTCGTACTTTTTCTCATAGAACACGACTATCGAGGTAAGTTAGCTATTAATTTACTATCAGGTTACTGTGTATGTGTGATGGGTAAGGGAACTACATTTTATGTTCGTATGTTGTTTTATATGCCATGTTATGCTATGTCATCTCATGTTTATCTTTTACACGAATTATTTTGTCACGAAATACTTATCTATTACACAATATGTTCTGTCTCATGTTACTATCTGTTGCAAGTATGTCACATTATGTATGCCATCTGTTACATGTATGTCATGTCATGTAATATTCACTTCACATGTTATGCTATGTTATGAAATGTTGTCTGTTACATGTTATTCTATGTTACAAAATTTTGTCTGTAACATGCATGTCATGTTTTGAAATGTTATCTGTTTCATTTATGTCTCGACATATGTCATGTTTGTCGTCTTACGTTCATGTCACGCTATGCTACGTCAGGACTTCTGTCTTTCCATATTCATGTCATCCCGTTTCGAATACAGTTTGTGTATCTCGAGAACAGTCTGATTAAGTTATTCATGTCAATCACGAGTTTAAGTGCTAGGATATGGTAATATCCTAGTGGAAATCTTTTGTTCACGCTGGAGTGTCTAAATAGATGTGAAATTCCCTGGGTTGACAAAGTACAGTCAACAGGTTGCGAATGAGGCCTAACTAGCTGGTTATCGGAGCGCGCCAGACACTAACGCTGATGGAGCCACTTTATTTTACGAGTGTCCACAGCAAGTGTGGTACAAACAAATCATGGGGCCACAACAACTGTGGAGCATGAAGTATGAGGCTACAACAACTGTGGAGCATACACTACGTGAGACACAACAATTGTGACAAGTAGAATACGTGGGGCCATAGCAATTGTGAAGTACATATTAACGCACTCACAGCTGGTATAGACACCTGTGTTGTGATGCAGTAATTGGCAAGGACACACGGCTCAAGGGGACCCGTGTAGCACCCATATGGTCACTTTATTAATTAAGTCTACTGAGCAAGATTCTAAGTTCATGTATTTCACGTTCAAGTCATGTTTCACGTTAGGTTATGTTCAAGCTGACGTTTATGTCAAGTTTCAAGTTCATGTCCCGTCAAGCTAAGTTTCAATTTCAGTTCAAGTTATGTCAGTTCATGCCATGTTATGTCAAGTCACGTTATGCTTATTATTTAATGCCATGTTACGTTAGGTTATGTTATGCTTACTATTGACTTGATTGTGCATTCATGCCTTTATTCCCATGCATACATCATTAACCTGTGTGAATGTTTTTTGTTAACTTGCTGAGATTTGTAATCAAATCTCACTGTGGAAGTCCCAACTACCATTCCCCCCGAATGGTAGATCTTGTTACAAGATCTGAAGGAGAACCAAGAATCGACCAACTGGAAACGGTCGACTAAGCGACGGTGCGACATAGATGTAGTTGCCCTAGATTACTACTTGTATTTTGTGGAGTTCAATCTCCAGCACTCTTTTGTTCACAATCATTTTGGACTAGTGTTGTGATCTCAGTTGTTTAGTATGTATTTATGTATGAAGTATGTTTTAAGTATTTGAGATATTATAAGTTTGGTGCATAGTATTGCTAAAAAAAAAAATTATCTGCTACGAATATTGCATAATGTTAGATGCATGTTAGGAACATTGCATCTTATATGTCATGAACGGGGGCAGGTAACCTTGTGTTGCATGTCCGGACGCCTCAGATGTCCATCCGATCCCAAGCGGAATTTGTGGGCGTCACAAGTGATTTTTCTAAAACGACCAAAAACTCCTTCTTGAAGCCAAGTGGCACCATCTCCTTGCCTAGAGGGTAAACTTGTGGGCTTTTTAACTTAGAGCTCTAGGATCCAATCCAACAAAAAATAGAAAGTGGCCTAAAGAATCATTCCAACACTCAACAACCCAAATAAGTAATAAATAGATCAATAATATCCACAAGAATTAGGAGTCGAATCTTAGCGAAATTTTGGGACCTCACAACTTGGTAGCTATCCTTTTTGTTTGAATATTGGATCATCTCTTCTGTGTATTCTCCACACTTCATACCATATTGAATGATATTCAAAAACGTCATTGGTTACGAAACTTAAGGCAATATTAGAAATATCAATAGATTCATCAATTTCAATAGGAGAACAGTAGAATGAATAAATTAATTCTATAAATTTTAGCGAAAAATGAGAATCAAAACCACCATCAATACATATATATCCTACACACATTGTGGCACCCTCGACCCCCGCTTGTGTTTTGGCAGAGGTCACGACGCCAAGATGTTGGCTACTCGGGTCAAATACCCCTAGAGCATTGTGAAAGCAAGTGTGTGCATATATGCAATATAATAGTGTGCAATTAATTCGCAACAAAAAAATAAAAGGACAGTCAATAATTCTAACAGTACCAGAAATTAAAGCTATATCACCAAGCAATTACCCATAAGCCACAAGTCCTCCAAACTCCTATGAAAGAATATTACAATCATCCAACAAAATAAAAAAAACCCAAATATTAATAACTCTTATTACAAAAGGAGGAAGAACTTGTGATGGCCTGAGTTTTTGTCCAGGCTTAGCCCTTAGAATTTGTTCTAAGTTGCCATGGTATTTTAGGAGCCTTAGTTACTTTAAATGGTCTTAGAACCTTTGATGTAGTAACTTATGCCCAATAAAAGAGTGGCCCTAGTTTACTTCGGAATGGTTTAGGCCCATGATCCACTTCTAAGTTGCTAATGTTATGTGTCTTGAGAATGTTATACCTTGAACCTAGTCTTGAAAGTGAGTTAAGGGGGAAAGAGAGGTGTAGGAAAGCACCAAGATTGGCTTACACGCATAGCCCATTGTTCTTTTGTCCAAAATCCAAGTTCCAAGGTAGGTTTCTTGGAAAGGGGAGCCTAGGGAAGTGATATGGGGTTTTTCTAGAAGTTTTGCATAGGAAACTAAAGGGAGGCCTTTGGGATTTCGAATTTTGCTAGCTTTTGTCATGTGTCAAGCATGCACCAAGTTTCTAGAATATTTTTGTGATGAGACTTTTGTATCAAGGACAAGTTTGCCCTTAGGGTTTCGACTGGCATACTCCAAAGCATTCTATTCACTTGCCACTTGTCACTTAGTGTATTTTGGACCAATGGTTTGTGAAAGGTCACCTAGGGAATGAATATTGGGAAGATGAAGCAACACCTTAGGAAAGGAAAAATGGAGAGGACAGCTAGGGCTATGGCACACGCCCAATGCCACTTGTCTTCCATGCCAAGAGTTACTTGTTGGGAATAGGAAAAGACATGCATGGTTTCACCAAGTTACCACATGAAAAGATATTTACTTGTTTACGGAAAGGAAGGGCATAAGAGTGAAAAAGGGATTTTTGGCCAAGGAGAAAAGTCCAACACACCACCTCCCAAGAATGTCTCCTCCTAATGCAATCTAAGTGGGGAACTCCAAGAGGCTTTTCGGTTTTAGAGAGAGGGAGAAGAAGAAACATTGCCACTTGTCATACATGCAAGGTTTTTGATACAAACAATGAGGGAAGTGAAGGGTCTCATATATAAAGAGAAGGGTTCACGCCTAGGAGACTTTTCCCTTGCCATTTTTCGGATTTTGCATGAGTTTCCATTCTCTCCACACAATTCTCTCATGTTCCTTTGAAATCACTCTCATTTTCTTGTGGTTTCTCTCCAACCAAATAAGGAGGATCCTTGCAAGAGAAGGATTTCGGCACTACCCAAGGATTAACAAGGTAATGATCGGTTTCTCCTAAGTCTTGCACGTACACAAGTCTTTTCTTAATCCGAAAATGAGATTCAAATCTAATTAGACTTTGAGAAAGATAGAACACACACACTTTCTACTATTTTCTTGGAAATAACCTAGGGTTTCTAAGAGAACCCTTGAGGCCGAATAGTGAAGGGGGAGTTCATCCTCCATGTTTCGACCATCACGTGTATTCTTGCCTACCTTAGGTTTTGTTTTACCTTATGAGTAAAAGGAAGGGGTTTTAACCTAAAAACCCTAGAAGTCGAATGGTTTAAGATCAAGTGATATCCTAGAACCACACACACACACACAAGAACATGAGATAGAGTTTTAGATGCTTTTTCTAATATAGTATGTTCGGATTTACTGCTTGCTAGTATTCCTTTACGAAGATTTTATAAGAATACATTCAACTTACTCTTGGTTAATATTTATATATGATTGTGTCAATCCTTCCATGGTTTTTGATTGCTTTGTTTGCTATCTCTTGGTTGTTTGTTTGAATATGCTATTATGATCTTGAGTAACTCTAAGGAAGGAAATATATGTTTTGGAGTTGTGATGAAAATGTCATGAAATGTTCCTATAAGTTTCGGCTTTCACTTGATTGAGACTGATGGATTATGCAATATGATGTTTCGGTTTGAATATGATTGGGAAGTTCCGGACCTTGGTCAAAAACCTATGATTTCATATTTGTTTCACAATGTCTTGATTTCTATATTATATACTTGAAATTTGGAAGATGTTTAAGTGATGAATCTTCATGTTTTTATAACTATGAGTTTCGGCCTAGGCAAGTTCTCACGATTCCATGTATGTTTTATGATATCCTTCATGGTTTATGTTATCATGCTATGAAATGAAAATGTTATGCTTGGTTATTTCGTGCACTGCATTCCATATGTCATATGTCAAGTATAAGTATGCATGTCACATGCATTTGGGGAATAGTGTTTTCAAAGAAAATGTTTTCAAAAAGTGTTTTCAAATAAAATGTTTTCAAAAAAAAGTTTTATCACGACCCCAAGTGCTAAGGCTGGAGAATGTTCTAGTGGAACTCCTTTGTCCACTCTGGAGTGCTTAAGAATAGAGTGGCAACCCTTGGGTCGACGAAGAACAGTCGATGAGCCTTGAATGGATTCTTTTTAAAGGATATTGAAGTGAGGAAGCACCTAACTCTAGTGGGTGCATAAGGCATGTAACTCGACGAAGTAAGGTTGTGTTAATATGATTCTCTGTTTATGACGTATTCATCACGGTGTATGGACTGTTGATGGTGCGGTAACTAGTAAGAACATGCGGTGCAAGGTGGGTAGCCTTGTTGTATCCACCCTTTGAACAAGGATAGGAGTTTATAAGATAAGAATCACTTGATGAAAATCTCGTGGCATGATAAGAATCACTCGATGTAAATCTTGTGATATGTTCTGATAAGACAAGTTCTGAGTAAGTTCATGTGAATAAGAAAAGTTTGAAGTTTTCATGAAAAGTTTAAGTCTCTGCTACAAGTCTTTTGAAAAGGGTTAAGTGCATAAGTCAAGTTCTGGTTAAGGCATAAGTCAAGTACATGTCCATGCACGCATATCATGATATACCTTTTGTATGCTTGTGTTAACTGTGGTATGTTGTGTGATTACTTGTTGAGATTTCTCAAAATCTCATTGCAGCGCAGAGCATGGTATCAGAGCAATTTCGTCTCTGGGTAAACCCACACGTTGTCCTAGGAATGCATGGTACCTTTAACTAGGTTTGAGATTTGTAGTCTTAGGCTTGGATCTTATAGCTCTATGCTTGAATTTAGAGGAAGAAAGAGCTACGCCAATAAGATCGCAAGTTCAAGGGAAGAAAGGTTATTCTCCTTGAGGAAGGGTCTCACTCACGCTGGTTTTGTGCATTTTCAGGAAGAAGGAAATTATGGTCTGAAACTGGCGTGAGAATACATCTCCGAGAGGCAGGGATCAAGAGACTGGGAATCCTCCAATGGAAAGGGGACAGGATATAGCTGAAGCTATTTGCTAGATGACTGAAGTGGTTCGTAGTTAGATGGAGCAAGGATAGAACACCATACAACTACCCCCTAGAGGAAAACAAGGATGCACTTACAAGAAGTTCATGGTGTACAGATACCCAAATTTCGTTGGAACGGAGGGACCTTTGAAGGCTAACAAGTGGCTTATGGATTTAGAAAGAACTTTCAAAATTAGTGGATGTTCTGAGGAGTAGAAGGTCCAGTATGTTGGTCATATGCTTTAGGGAGAAGTTGGAATTTGGGGGCAAACCAAACAGCAGCTTTTGGCCCAAGAGTTGGGAAATCTGACCGCACTCACTTGGGAACGATTCAAGACAGAGTTTGACAACCGTTTCTTTCCAGAGATGGCTAAGTAGCAAAAAGTTTTGGAGTTTGCAAGTTTGACCTAAGGGAATATGATGGTCGATCAGTACGCCGCTTGTTTTATGAAAATGGAAGGTTCACACCTCATCTGGTTAGTACTGAGAAGATGCAAGCAAGGAAGTTCCAGGACTTTGCAACCTAGTATCCGAAACCAAGTAGCATGTCTGCAGATAGGAAATTTTCAAGAATTGGTCAATGTGGTTTCGATAGCATAGGTCTAGCAATGAAGACAAATCACACGGGCTCAAGTGGATAGGAAAAATGGATTTTCTTATTCGTCAGGAAGTAATATGGGGAAGCGAAAGGCCCCGGTAACCCCAAGCAAAGGAAAGGGCATGGTAGTTGGGAAAGCAGCACCCATCACTCCCCCACCTTGTCACCAATGCAAGAAAAGGCACAATGGAGAATGTCGAAGGGCCTTAGGAGCGTGTTTCAGATGTGGTCAAACCGACCAAATGATCCAGGATTGTTCGTAGATTATGCTTAGAGGAGTGTTGACGCCAAACGCTAAACCCATATTGCAACAAAAGACAAGGTTTATGCTATTACGCTAGGAAAGGTGGACCTAGAAGCTGATGAGACGGCAGATGCGAGAGTGATTACTAGTAACATTTCCAACTTTGCCTTACTTCATAGATAGCTTGTGTCTGGGAATCTTGAGTAATTATAGTTCTCTTTAGGTAAAGTTAGATTGAAGTAGTACGTGGTATGTGCTTTATTTGATTCCAGAGTGTCCAAGTCTTTTATCTCTAATAGATGCGTACGACGATGTGAGCTCGAGGCTGAGCCAATGTCTCAAAAATTTTTAGTAGTTATCCCCGACAGAAAGGTAATCGGTTGTACAAGTATAGTTAAGAATTGCCCGTTGGAAATTGTGGATTTGGTCTTGACGGTGGATTTGATTTTTTTCACATGATGGAATTCGATCTAATCTTAGGAATGGACTGGTTGTCTAGGCACTACGCCTAGATAGACTATCGGACGTAGAAGGTAGTGTTCAATCTACCTGCACGTGAAAGGATTTGTTATATGGGTGAGGTTGTTCGGCTTGATCTGTTCACGGTAATGGCTGAACAAGTCAAGAAGAGTTTGGTAAACGGGGATAATGTCTATCTAGTAATGATAAGGGACGTAACGGTAGGACCTAAGGGAATCCAAGGAATCCCTGTGATTGAGGATTTTCATGAGGTTTTCGCCGATGAACTACCTGGATTACATCCAGATCGAGAGATGGAATTTGTAATTGAGCTTGAATCGGCCACAGCCCCAGTGCATAAGGCACCCTATCGAATGGCTCCAGCAGAATTAAAAGAGCTTAAAGTGTAGATTGAAGAGCTCCTACCAATGGGTTTTATTCGACCTAGCTCATCGCCATGGGGAGCACCGGTCTTGTTCGTTAAGAAGAAGGATGAGACTTTTCGAATGTGCATCGATTATAAGGATTTGAATAAGGTGACTATCAAGAATAAATATCTCTTGCCAAGGATAGACGATCTGTTGGATCAATTGCAAGGACTTGTGGTATTTTCGAAGATTGATCTACGATCTGGATATCATCAACTCAGAATTAGGGAGCAAGATGTCTCTAACACTGCTTTTTGAACTCATTATGGACACTTTGAGTTTTTAGTCATGCCTTTTGGACTGACGAATGCCCCTGCAGAATTTATGGAATTGATGAATCGAATTTTCTGGCAATATTTACATAGTTTAGTTGTGGTATTCTTAGACGACATATTGATTTGCTCTCATGATGAGGAAGAGCATAAGAAACATTTGAGGATTGTATTGGAAACATTGCTGCAACATCAGTTGTAGGCCAAACTTAGTAAGTGTGAGTTCTGGCTCCGTGAAGTGAAATTTTTGGGACATGTGATTTCTAGCAAAGGAGTGGCAGTGGATCCTATCAAGATTGATGTTGTAACGGAATGGCAAAGGCCAACTAATGCCCATGAAGTACGTACTTTCCTCAGTTTGACAGGATATTACTAAAGGTTTGTGGAAGGGTTTTCTAAACTTTCTAGTCCTTTAACGGTAGTGACAAGAAAGAATGTTAGATATGTATGGACCGACTAGTGTGATAGGAGTTTCTAGGAATTGAAGAAGAGGTTGACTTTGGCCCAAGTATTGGCATAACCAGAACCTCATAAGCCCTATGTAGTCTATAGTGACACCTCTAAGATGGGATTGGGATGTGTCCTAATGCAGGAAGGAAGTCTCATTGCATATGCTTCACGACCACTCAAAGACCATGAACAGAATTATCCTACCCATGACTTGGAATTGGCAGCGGTAGTTTTTGTATTAAAAATTTGGAGGTACTATTTGTATGGAGAGTAATGCGAAGTGTACACGGATCACAAAAGTCTAAAGTATCTATTTAGTCAGAAAAATTTGAATATGAGGCAACGGAGATGGGTGGAGACCATTAGTGATTATCAATGTGAGATTAAATATCACCCCAGAAAGGCTAGTGCTGTAGTTGATGCGCTTAGTCACAAGGCTCAAATAGACTTACCATCGGTTTTAGCAAGATTGAGGAACCTAATGATTGGAGATCCGCCTCGAGATGCCATTTATGCAGTAGTACTTGAGTTCATATATGCGACTGAAGAAGAAGTCCTGGAAGGACAGCGTAAGGATGAGAAACTAGAAAAGCTCTGACAGAAGATTCTAAAATTAGAAGGTCCACAACATTTCTCTATTGGGAGAATGAGATGCTCTTTAATAAGGAGAGGAAAGTAATTCCTAACCTCGCTGAACTTGAGGAAAAGTTACTAAGGGAGGCTCATTGCACCCTTTACACATCACACCCTAGCAGTACGAAGATGTATGGAGACTTAAAAGGCCAGTTTTGGTGGGATGGAATTAAGAAGGATGTAGCAGAGTTTTTGGCAAGATGCTTCATCTGTCAGATGGTAAAAGCCCAACATTAGAGACCAGTAGGTGAACTACAATCATTGCCTATCCCATAGTGGAAATGGGATTGATGTGTCTATGGACTTTATAATTGGTCTGCCAAGGACATCTTCAGGAAAGAACTTGATATGGGTTATAGTCGACTGATTGACTAAGAGTGCACATTTTCTACCCATAGCTAACACAGATTCTGTGGAGAAACTATCTCGACTCTATGTTAAGGAAATTGTCTGATTGCATGGAGTACCTAAGACTATAGTATCAGACCGAGATACCTGTTTTACTTCAAGATTTTGGTAGAGTTTGCAAAAGATGTTAGGCAGTCGTCTGAATTTAGCAGTGCTTATCATCCTCAGACGAAATGTGCAATCCAGACCCTGGAGGATATGTTGTGAGCATGCGTTATGGAGCTAAGCGGTGATTGGGAAAGTCACCTACCTTTGGTCGAATTCGCCTACAATAATAGTTTTCAGGCTATCATTCAGATGACACCCTACGAGGCTTTGTATGAAAGGAAATGCAGATGCCCGTTGTATTGGGATGAGGTGGGTGAAAGAAAAATGCTAGGACCCGAATATCTACAAGAAGTCTAGAGACAAGTAGCTGTGATTCAAGAAAGAATGAAAGTAGCTCAGAACAGACAAAAGAGCTATGTTGATAATTGACGAAGGAATTTGGAGTTTGCAGTAGGAGATTGGGTATACCTTAAAGTATTGCTAATGAAAAGAGTTGTACGTTTCAACAAGAAGCGAAAGTATAATCCCTGATACATAGGACCCTACAAAATAGTCGAAAGAGTCGGTCCAGTAGCTTACAGATTGAATCTGCCAACAGAGATGTAGGGAATGCACAATGTGTTTCATGTATCAACTTTGAAGAAGAGTTTAGGAGAAAAACGACCAGTAGTTATGAAGCCCGATGAGATTTAGCTTCAACCAGACTTGTCTTCTATAGAATGGCCAGTACAGATTGTGGATCGTAAGGAATAGGAGTTAAGGAGTCGGAAGATACCTTTAGTGAAAGTTCTCTAGAATAACCTAGAATTCGAAGAAGCAACTTGGGAACGGGAGGATACAATGAGAAGTGAATATCCTCATTTGTTGCTAGTTTAAAACCTTTGATGTATGCATGAAATGTGTAATATGGATATATATATATTTATATATATGCCGTGGAAGTTTTGTTCTATGAGAAATTGTCTATTTCGTGCTTGCTAGTTTAAGTATGGTAATCATGTGTACACCTATCGAACCCTTGAAAAAGGGGATCGCATGAACTAGAAGCACCTTGTCTATTTCTTCAATGGCACAGTTGAGAGAACAAAGAGAACATTGTACCAGAGAGCGCCTTAGAAGAACACAACAGGCGTTAGTAGAACAATCAAGACAGATGGAAATGTTTGAGCACCATCACACTCATGTAATGGATGCAGACGCTTGAGGAAGGCTTCGCTTTCGACGAGAATCACCATATGAGGAACGACAGCTGTGGAGTAGCTCAAAGGAAGCAAAAAGAAGAAATATGCGTAATTTTGATCCAAAAGCATAATCAAGTCGCACAACGGAAGAACGCGCAAGTCAGTTTGTACCTTTTGAGACTTCGAATACGTCTACGAATCGTATTCATTTTCATGAAGAAGGTCAACCAATCGAGGACACCGAGCTGTAGATAGAGCATAGGTTGAATGAAATGCAGGTCAATATGTATTTCAATTATGATTTGGAAGCTATATTCTACTTTTCACAGGACTCTATGACTGTGGAGGCAGATGAAATGCCCTCATCCTCAACATCGTCTGAGAAGTCTACGGCTGCTTATGGAGGAGGTAGTAGTCTAGTATCTCTTCTTATAAGTGTTTTGATTAATGGTTGCAGTGTCAATTTTGAGAATGAAATCTTTTTTTTAAGGAGGGGAGGATGTGATTGCCCGAGTTTTTGTCTAGGTTTGGCCCTTAGAATTTGTTCTAGGTTGCCATGGCATTTTAGGAGCCTTAGTTACTTGGAAGGCCTTATAACCTTTGATGTAGTAACTTAAGCCCAAGAAAAGAGTTGCCCTAGTTTACTTTGGAATTTTAGCCTAATTTGGAAACTTAGGTCCAATGGTTTAGGCCCATGATCCAATTCTAAGTTGCCAGTGTTATGTGTCCTGCGAATGTTCAAACTTGAACCAAGTCCTGAAAGTGGGTTAAGAGGGAAAGAGAGGTGTAGGAAAGCACCAAGATGGGCTTACACGCCTAGCCCATTGTTCTATTGTCCAAAATTCAAGTTCCAAGGTAGGTTTCTTGGAAATGGGAGCCTAGGGAAGTGATATGGGGTTTTCCTAGAAGTTTTGCATAGGAAACTGAAGGGAGGCCTTTGGGATTTCGAATTTTGCTAGCTTTTGTCATGTGTCAAGCACGCACCAAGTTTCTAGAAGATTTTTGTGATGAGACTTTTGTATCAAGGACAAGTTTTCCCTCAAGCTTTTGGCTAGCATACTCCTAAGCATTCTATTCACTTGCCACTTGTCACTTAGTGCATTTTGGACCAATTGTACGTGAAAGGTCACCTAGGGAATGAATATTAGGAAGATGAAACAACACATTGGGAAAGGAAAAATGGAGAGGACGGCTAAGGCTATGGCACACACCCAATGCCACTTATCTTCCATGCCAAGAGATACTTGTTGGGAATAGGAAAAGACATGCATGGTTTTACCAAGTTACCCTTCGAAAAGATATTTACTTGTTTAAGGAAAGGAAGGGCATAAGAGGGAAAAAGGGATTTTCGGCCAAGTAGAGAAGTACAACACGCCACCTCCTAAGAATGTTCCTTCCCAATGCAATCTAAGTGGGAAACTCCACGAGGCTTTTTAGTTTAGAGAGAGGGAGAAGAAGAAACCTTGCCACTTGTCATACATGCAAGGATTTTGATACAAACAAGGAGAGAAGTGAAGGGTATCATATATAAAGAGAAGGGTTCATGCCTAAGAGGCTTTTCCCTTGCCATTTTTCAGATTTGGCATGAGTTTCCATTCTCTCCACACAATTCTCCCATGTCCCTTCGAAAGCTCTCTCATTTTCTTGTGTTTTCTCTCCAACCAAACAAGGAGGATCCTTGCAAGAGAAAGATTTCGGCACTACCCAAGGATTAACAAGGTAAGAATTGGTTTCTCCTAAGTCTTGCACATACACAAGTCTTTTCTCAATCCAAAAATGAGATTCAAATCTCATTAGACTTTGAGAAAGATAGGACACACACACTTTCTATTATTTTCTTGAAATAATCTAGGGTTTCTAAGAGAAACCGTTGAGGCCAAATAGTGAAGGGGGAGTTCATCCTCCATGTTTCGACCATCACGCGTATTCTTTTCATCTTAGGTTTTGTTTTACCTTATGAGTGAATTGAAGGGGGTTTAAACCTAAAAACCCTAGGAGCCGAATGATTTAAGACCAAGTGATGCCCTAAAAATACACACGCACTCAAGAACATGAGATAGGGCTTTAGATGCTCTTTCTAATTTAGTATGTTCGGATTTACAGCTTGCTAGTATTCCTTTACTAGGATTTGTAAGTATACACTCAAGTTACTCTTGGTTAATATTTGTATATGATTGTGTCAATCCTTCCATGGTTTTTGATTGCTTTGTTTTACTATCTCTTGGTTGTTTGTTTGAATATGCTATTATGATCTTGAGTAACTCTAAGGAAGGAAATATATGTTTTGGATTTGTGATGAAAATGTCATGAAATGTTCCTAAAAGTTTTGGCTTTCACTTGATTGAGGTTGATGGTTTATGCAATATCATGTTTTGGTTTGAACATGCTTTGGAAGTTTCGAACCTTGGTTAAAAACCTATGATTTCATGTTTGTTTCACTATGTCTTGATTTCTATATTATATACTTGAATTTTGGAACATGTTTAAGTGATGAATCTTCATGTTTTTATACCTATGAGTTTCGGCCTAAGCATGTTCTTATGATTCCATGTATGTGTTATGATATCCCACATGGTTTATGTTATCATGCTATGAAATGAAAATGTTATACTTGGTTATTTCATGCACGACATTCCATATGTCATATGTCAAGTATAAGTATACATGTTTAAGTCTCATGTCATATGGATTTCGGGAAAAGTACTTTCAAAGAAAATGTTTTCAAAAAGTGTTTTCAAAGAAAATGTTTTTAAGGAAAAAGTTTTATCATAGCCCTAAGTGCTAGGGCTAAGGAATGTTCTAATGGAACTCCTCTATCAACTCTGGAGTGTTTAAGAATGGAGTGGTAACCCCTGGGTTGACAAAGAACAGTCGATGACCCTCGAATGGATTCTTTTTAAAGGATACCAGAGTAAGGAGGCCCCTAACGCTAGTGGGTGCATAAGGCAGGTAACCCGACGAAGTAAGGTCGAGTTAATATGATTCTTTATTTATGACGTATTCATCATGGTGTATGGACCGTTGATGGTGCTGTAACTAGCAGGAACATGCGGTGCAAGGAGGGGAGCCGTGTTGTGGCCACCCTCTGAACAAGGATAAGAGCTCATAAGATAAGGATCACTTGATGAAAATCTCGTGATATGATAAGGATCACTCGATGTAAATCTTGTGATATGTTATGATGAGACAAGTTTTGAATAAGTTAACGTGAATAAGAAAAGTTAAGAAGTTTTCATGTAAAGTTTAAGTCTCTGTTACAAGTTTATTGAAAAGGGTTAAGTGCATAAGTCAAGTTCTGGTTAAGGCATAAGTCAAGTACATGCCCATGCTCGCATATCATGATATACATTTTGTATGCTTGTGTTAATTGTGGTATGTTGTGGGATTACATGCTGAGATTTCTTGAAATCTCATTGTGGTAGTTTCCAATACCATTCCCCAACTGGAATGGTAGAAGTTGTGACATGTTTAATAAAAGGTGACTATGACCAAGAGGAAGAGAATAACACCTCCTCCTCCGGAGATGATTGTGTCTAAGATAGCCACGAATCAGCCTGAGCCCTTCATCCTGGAGCGACTCGAGGCCATTGATCGAGAGGTCACTGGTATAGTTGAATTCATTGCAGAGTTTAAGCGGCGTAACAATCAGGATAAGGATAAGGCTTTGGAAAAGCGTGTGAAGCCCAAATCTTTTTGAAGAGTTCGGGAGCTTAAGTATTTTATGAAGAAAAGAAAAGAAAAGAAAAGAAAAAGAAGGCAACAACAATTATGGCTAAGTTTTGTGGAATTATGTTGACTTTGGTGGAGATCCCGTGTTTTGGAAATTTTAGATTATGCTTCATGCTTTTTGGGATATTATGCCTTTAGGGCTTAGGTTTATGTTTTGGACAATGTTTTGGTTTATGATATTAGTTTATGGTGCCATGTGCTTTGCAATTGCTTATCACGTTGCTTAGTTTATCTGACTTTTATTAATTTTTCTGCTGCTACGCTATTGCATACTGCTAGTGTGCTTAGGTGCATATCACATTACCTGCCATGTACGAGGGGTGTGTAGTCTTGTGTTACATGTCTCGGCATTTCTGTCATCGTCCAATCCCAAGCGGGGGCTGGGGGCACCACAGAACCCCAATCTTCACTCTCTGGATGAAGTCGAACCTTCTAGGTCCTAATCTCCCTCTACTTCAAAGTCTATGGTTCCACGGGATGGAACCTCAGGTGGGGACACTACAATGAGATTTCACAAAATTTCATTAAGTAAAATCAAAACTAGCAATAAACAAGCAAACAGGTGGAGAAATATGAAGACTAAACGAAGTAGATATTTAAGATGATGATAACATTGTAATTTTCCAAATAACCAGTATATATACTCATTACTCACACAAGAGTCCACACACTTGTAAATCACGTTTTAGTTTAAAAGTATGCATTTGATTAAGGTATGCACCATTGTCTCCCTATGGACCATCTGTAAACTCTGGCTCCCATTGCCACACTACGAGCAATGACCATGCATGTGACTTCGTAATGAACGATAACTAGCTTTGCGTGACTAGGCATCCTTTATCCTTCACTAGCAGAGAGGCAACAAAGTCGACCCATGAGCGTTACTGTCTCGCCCAAGCTTGTTGTTGCGCGACGACAACCCAGAGGACGTCACTCAATTTTATGCGCTCCTGAGTGACCAGAGTAACTCCACTGAGATAATGCCCAATCTCAAGTTGGGGTCGTGATACGCATGCAACCAAAAAATATTCGTATGATAGTGAAAACCACAAATTTTTCTTATTTCAGCATATACAATAACATAGCACAATTATGAAAATATTAATGGCAGGTAACAATTGTAATGCAGACATGCAACATTTAATAAATGAATGACATAATAACAACATTAGTTATGAATTTATACAAAACGAACAATTTCACGACAAGTCAAACCACATCATCACAATAGCTTCAAATTTTGTTCCCAATTCTTCACGAGGCCCTCGACCACAGATTCACAACCATTATAATTTATGTGTAACGCTACATGGCCCATAGCCACAGACCCACAATTCCCAACCAGATTGCACAACACATATTCACAAATTTTCCAACTGTGAGTATTTTAAAGATTTAGTTCAAGAACCACTTACAATCGCGAAGGTAATTTTCTAGATGATCGCAACGTGCTGAGTCCTAAGCTTCTGATCGAGGTGATTCCTCTTGGATTGAGAGGAAATCCATATGTTTTTGTGTACATGTATGTCTCTCTACATCGATGGGCAATGTAAGAAAACCATGTAGTGAATTTGAGCTAGATATTAAAAAAAAACAATGCAAGAGGTGTTGGTGCTTACTGCGGTAGCGTCAAGAGGGAAGAAGCATGGCGAAGGACGCAGTGGCTAGCACAATGCAAGGTGGCAGATTTGGATAGATCAAAGGGTGCTATGGTGAGATATTTAGGTAGGTAAATCTGACAAAAAGTAGAGTGTCGGGAAGAAGTGGAGCTTGAGGTGGTTGGTTGTTGTTGGCAACGGCAAAAACCCTAGGAGAGAGAAAAATCGAAAACAAAAGTGGGGAAATTTGAGAGGGGTGAGGCTGAGAGGTATCAAGGAGGTCGGTGGCTGGTTGGAAAACTTTCGGTGAGTGTTTACGGGTGGCGGATTGCGACCCTGGCGCAACCCTAGGAGAGAGAATTCACAAATGGAAGAAAGAATGGGTCTGAGAGGGAGAGAAAGCTAGATCTTAGTGTGGAGCTAAAGATTGAGAGGGAAAGGAGAGGTTGAGGTTATGCTGGAGGTCTCGACCTATTTATAGGACCTGAGGCTCGATCTCGACAAAAACAGCCCTCGGTTGTGATCGGGGAAGCCAGGCGGCACATAGGCCATGGTGGAGAGGCTTAGGGGTGCTACTTGCACCATATGGTACGGGGGCACCCCCTCCCCGCCACTCGCCCCGCATGGGACGGGGGTGGGATTTTTCAACCCTGCACCCGCCCCTGTCCTTGCCCAGTACCTCGTCCAGGTACTGGGGTGCGAGGGCGGATACCCTATCCATCACCCACCCCCCTGGGAACCCTTAAATTGGGCCCTTTTTGGCCCATTTCAGTGTTTCTGGGCCATTTTGTGCCCAAAAATTATAAAAAAGTATAATTTTAAATTTTGAAATAGCAATAAATTGAATTTACAATAAAAAAATATAAATTAAGAGAAAACGGATTAAAGAAGTACTACTAATACTTCTAAATCCTAACTCCTAAGCTATTACAATTTACAATAATATAATTTATACTAAAACTATAATAATTAAACTATCACAATAATACAAATTAAGAGAAAACAATTATAAAATTACAAACATAGAAGGGACATTGTGATTGTATCAACATTACAAAAAATTGAATATGTAAAATCTAAATACAATTGTTAATTGAGCATAAATGATAAAAGACTAATTGTGACAATGGGGAACTTTGAAGTTGAACTTTGACTTTGACATTTGGGGCGGGTGGCCTTAACTAAGGGTGAAAATAGAATTTAGTGCTGTCTGCTATGAGTCATGAGATCATAAAATCTAAAACATTAACAATTGAATAAGAAGCTAATTAGAATTATAAACAAAAAACAAAAAAAATTACAAATTAAAATCTGACTAACCAAGATGAGATGATGGGCATCAAGATGCGATATTGAGAATATATCATTTGAATTTCGGCTTGGAATTAGGATTGAGGCGCGTATATGACAGTAATATTATAAAAACAATTAGATATAAAAAATTATATAAATACGGAAAAAAAAATTAAGGGACAATACAAATTGTACAAACCTATGGCAAATGACAATGGTGGGTCGGGGTCCAATATGGTGAAGTCATACAGCAACAGGGGTAGACGTCATATCTTGTATGGCTACAACAATTAAATTTAAAATTAACAATTTAATACCAATGAAATGAATATTAATAAAATAAATCAAAATAATAAAATGAAACATTGAAATCAACGATTACTAGATCCAGACTGATCACCACCCCTCTTCTTGTCAGCCTCATAAAAGTCAAGAACGTCCAGAACATGAATTTGAGTCCCTTTGATCCAGTTTTGGGTGCAAATCAATGCCTTTATAGCGATAGGGGACAAAGAACTATGGAATGGATCCAATATGTACCCTCCGGTACTAA
Organism: Juglans microcarpa x Juglans regia; assembly: GCF_004785595.1. NCBI lineage: Eukaryota > Viridiplantae > Streptophyta > Magnoliopsida > Fagales > Juglandaceae > Juglans > Juglans microcarpa x Juglans regia. The sequence continues at coordinate 14,411,298 of NC_054600.1, read as the reverse complement.
AGGCCAACTCTGAGGCTACAGTGCTAATAGGGATGACCAAAATACCGTGGGCTCTCTTTCCAAGAATGGGATACTTCATGGCATTGATCTTCCACCAAGCTAATATATCAAACCCTTCCGTATATAGAAGAAGTTCCCCTGCAAAATATCGGTCTACCTCCGACTTCGCATTTGTAGATTGACGGACTAGTTAGGCCCACACCATCCTATGCTTTTTCCTAGCCCCGGCTTCTGGAATAGGCACTGGGGTAGGTGTAGGTGTAGGTGAGCTACCATCCCTGATCATGGAAAACTCCTCAAAAAATCTACCAAGGGTGTCTCAAACCATGCCTCTAATAAGCTCAGCCTATGCGGCCCCGTGCACAAGTCACAAACCATATACCATGCCATCAATCTTGAGCTGGGGGTTAAGAACAACAATCAAATATAACAAAATATTTTTCCGTCCCAAATCCCCCAATATTTGTCATATTTGACTCTCATCATCAATGCCATCTCCCGCATCCTAGTATGGTCACTCATACAAATCTCATCCAATTCGTCTTTCACCCTATATATTTGTTGAGTGAACTCATTGGATGTAGGGTATAAAGAACCATATATTTTTAATGTCACCTCGTAGAAAAGTCTTAAAAAATCTTCAAAGATAGCAACCACCTCCCAATCATCATCAATAGGCTTTCCTAATCTCCCGTGCTCATCAAAATATCTGACATATTGGATGTCAACATCACCCAATAATTCAAAAGCTGCATTATATTCTTAGGCTGCCTCCAACATCATGACGCTTGAGTTCCATTTTGTAGGAACATTCGTACAAAGGCCCTTCTTGGATGTTATGCCCACATTCTTTGCAGTGGCTTTGAATTTCTCCAATCTAGCAGGAAAAGAACTCACAAATCTTACAACCATTCTAACTCATTCAACTGAGTCATCAACATCTCTCAAGCCATCAGTCACAATTAAACTCAATATATGTGCAGCACATCTAACATGCAAATAATCACCACTCAAGATTGTCTTATTTGCCTCTCTAAGATAAGTCTTAAGATATCTCAATACGACATCATTAGACAAGGCATTATCAATTATAACCGTCGAAACCCGTGCCAACCCCCACTCCTTTATTGCGGCCTCCAAGGCATTTCCAATTGTCTCACCCATGTGATAAAAAATTAGACAAAACTTCACAATTTTCTTATATAGTGTCCAATCACAATCAATGAAATGCACATTCAAAGATTAAAATTTTGGACAGATGTCCAAGTATCAGCAGTGAGACGTATAACTTGACCCGTCAATTGGCCCCTTAACAAATCCTTCTCCTTTTGGTAATCTTTTTTAATATCATTTGCCATAGTGTGGCGAGAATGAATATTAAACCTAGGTTTTAAGCAACTGAAATATTCTTGAAACCCTCTTCCCTCCACAAACTGAATAGGTAGCTCGTCTATGATAACCATACAAGCTAACTTTCTTCTACACTCATTGGGGTCATACTTAGTATACCCCTTCAATGTAGAACCCCCACTACTCTTATCCGTCATTTTTTAAAGTCAAATCTCTAGTTTAGATTGACTCTTCTCTTGTAAGGATCTCAATATTGGACTCTTTTTGTGTTGTTCTTCTAAGTGCACCTTTAACTATGATGTACCATGTTTCCTACAGTAACATCCATAGAGTCTACCACAGTGATTATAGTTTGCTTGGAGGTTATTAGGGTAACCACCCTAATCCGAATTTCAAAACCCTAAATTAATTTAGAGGTTTCAATCTAAATTAATTTAAGGTTTTGGATTGTTTAAACTAATTTAGGATTCCAATCTTTGGAACCCTAATCCAAACCTTCATAGAAAGTGGGGAGTCGCGAGGGAGAGGGGGTCTTAACATATGACCAAACGACGCCATTTTGTCTATAACCACTTCACCATTAAGTTTTCGGCAACCACCCATGAAATTTCCCATTTATTTGATTTTATTTGATCACCACGCAATCCCCACCTTCTACCACCTATGAAGGATACTCAAGTGTGCCTTTAACTAGCTATATATTGCCAAGAAGGTAGTCCAAATAAATAGGACAAAAAAGTTTTGCCTTGTGAAATTCCCCATACCTGGCGGCACCAATAGCCCTTAAGCCTTTGCATTAATTGCACCACTCTTTCACCACTACCACACAACAGTCCCCCTCTTCCCATAGCCATTGCAACCTACGCTAAGGTACAATGATCACCAAGTGAGCCAACTACCTAAAGAGGATCTAGGCTATGCGGCATCATCACCACCGCCCAGACTGCCTAATTGGAGGCCACCTTGCCAACGCCACTCTCATCCCTTGGAGCCTATATAAACTCCACTCCACCCTCACTTCTTCCTCACTTCATTTCCTCAAACTCCCTTGAGTGTTCTTGAGAGTTCTCATCCTCTTGTTCTTTGAAGTTCTTAAGTGATCTATGTGAGTTCTTGAGTTGTGAGCTTTGAGTGGGAAGCTTCAAAGACTATGGAATCTTTGTAAGTTTTCTCTCTAGATCTTAGTTCAGATGTTAAGTTGTGTCTTTGAGTGTTAGCATTGATTTTGGGTGATTATAGCATGAGATACCATGTTTAGCTAGAAGCCGAAATATTGGTGGATAGTTTTAGTGTTTAAATTATTTTTGGTAAAGATATTAGTTATGACATGCCTTGATAATTCATGATATGATTTGAGTATGTCTTAGAATAATTTATGAAGGTTTAGTTTGAGGTTAGAAACATGCCATAATAGGTTTTAATCTCTATCTTGTGTTTATCATCAAAGCATGTATGGTTTGATTCTTAATCATGCTTCATTTTAGGAAATTAACTTATTATACTTAGGCTTGAAATATGAGCATTTAGGAAACCTTCCGATTGGTATAAGAAGAATGCATGATTTAATTCTAGCATGCCATTGATACAAAGGTCATATCATGCATCACTTGAGGTTTAGTTAGAATTTAATGATTCTATTAGGCATGACTAAGTGTTGGGATGAACTTGCTCAAAGTTGAGCTTTTATTTCATCATTGGGGATAGTGATCATCTTTTTATTGAAAGAATTTGTCATGCATGCATTCATGAGGATCAATAGTCAAAATTTCATATAGGCATCAACTAGAGAGCATGCCTCAAATTGAGGATGAATAGACTAAGATTCATTTGAGTTTTAAGGTATAGACGGTCTTAGAACATGCAAGATAAGAGGACTATGAATTCTGGTTAATTTTGGAGAGCATTTGCATTATAGTAGTATTTGGAAGTTAGGCGTATTTTCATTTTTATGTAGAAAATTTTATTTTTTCCTTAAGATAGTATAGATTCTAACTTAGTGTAATTTTTATCACAACCACTACCTCACTTCCAACTTCAAAAGTCAAGTTGGCCTTTAACTTACACTTTGATTATTATTTATGATTTATTGATAAATGATGCATTCATTCTATAACTGTCATTTTGAGCATGAAATGTCACATCTTATGTTCCATTTTTGTCATTTTGCATACAACTATCATTTTTTAAATGTGCCACATACATGCATATCATGAAAATCATTTTTTAAAAGTATTGCATGAAAAAATATTTTATCATGATCCCAAAGGCTAGGATAGGGAAGTATCCTGGTGGAACTCCTCTATCCACTCTGGAGTGATTAGAGTGGTAACTCTTGGGTTGACAAAGAACAGTCAACAGGCTTCGAATGAGTTCTTTTTAAAGAACGCCAGAGCGAAATCTTATGTTACAACACCTAATGCTGGTGGGTGTATATGTTATGATTTTTATGAGTTTATGTTATGTTATATTACCAAATTCATTGAGAACGAGTCTATATACAATGTAGTTTCAACGTGATTTTTACTACGATCACTGACAGGTACTCACAGTGGATATGGGTAACTGTGACAATACCATACGTTATGTTAATTCTATGTTTTCATGAAAGACTAAGTTTTAGCAATGGAAGTAAAATTATGTTCTCTATAAGAAAATGTGCATCAAATTCTATCTTCTTGAGAAATCTGAATGAGAGACATATACAGTTTTCTACATTGCATGCATTTCATGTTTATCATTCTTCATGTATAGTCTATCTTTGTGCATGTTGGTTGTCTAACAGAGATTTTAAGTAAATTTCATCCCTTGTGGACCCACTATCATTTCATTCGAAATGATAAAAGTTGTAGATGCAGATGAACCCAATAGACCAGTGGATCAAGAGGATTGAAGAGGAACCGGACATCAACAGGAGACTTGATCTTATTTTGATATTTTTAGGCCTGACCCTTCGTGCCATAGAGTGCATGAAGAACTGGTTTAGATTTTTTTGGAAACTTGGTATTTTGTACTAAGATTAGGTTATGTGATGATTTGAACTTATGGTTAAATCAATATTATTTGGATGATTTTAGTTATTCTAGCATAAGTTTATTTTCACCCTTACTTTCCATTACGGTTATTGTATACTGCTAGCTGCGTTTCTAGGATGTATTGCATATTAACTATCATGTACAGGAGTATGTAACCTTGTGTTTCATGTCTCGACGCTATAAGTCTCTGTTATATCCCATGTAGAGGTTGGGGTTGTCACACTGGTGTTGTAGGCAAACTCTATGAGGGGTATGTGATTTTCCCAACTACATTTGAACTCTAAAGCATATGCTCTCAACATATCCTTAAAAGTCTGAATAGTTCGTTCCGATTAGCCATCCGTCGGTAGGTGATATGCACTACTGAACTTTAATTTTGTGCGCATTCAGCTTGTAAGCTCTTCCAAAAATGCGATGTAAACCTTGGGTTCCAATCTGATATGATGGTCTTAGGTATCCCATGCTACCTGACTATCTCCTTCATGTATAACCAGGTCAACATTTGCAAGGTGTCTATATTGGTGACTGGTAGAAAATAGACACTCTTGGTCAAACGATCTATAATCACCCAAATAGAATTTTTCCCACTCGAAGTTCTTGGCAAACCCACCACAATGTCCATTGCTATGTCATCCCATTTCAATTCGGGGATTAGGAGAGGCTATAAGCTCTCGATGGGTCTCTGATGGTCTGCTTTTAGTTGTCGACAAATAGGGCACCTTTCGACGAACATGGCTATATCTCTTTTCATTCCTTCACCCTAGAAAGTTTTCTATAGATCCTGATACATTTTTGTACTCCTTGGGTGTACTGAGTAAGGTGCCGCATGGGCCTCAGCATGTATCTTCTCTTTAACTTCTGAATCTACAGGAATCACTCTATGATTCTTGTACAATAAGGTACCATCTCTACTAAGACTGTAATGCATGGGCCCTCTCGATTCCTTGACTCTCGGCTACCCTATAGTTTTGGGTCCCTCCTCTAATGAGTCTTCAACTCTCTAAAGTCTACAACTCTAACTTCCTACATAGAGGTGATGACTTCTTCTTGTTGAGACCTCTCCACTAACAGTCTCCTCATTCCATAAAGGATATAATCTACTTTTGATGCTTCATCTGCACCCACCATTTCAGATTTACAACCCAGAGCATTGACAACCTGTTTAGCCTTTCTTGGATGGTACCTAATCTCACATTGATAGTTGCTAATTAGTTCTAACCACCTCCTATGTTTCATGTTGGGATTTTTCTGAGTGAAGAAATACATAGATTGCACATGCTTCGTCGTATAGATAATGCCGACAGATTTTCAAGGCAAAGACCACTACAACTAGCTCCAAATCGCGTGTGGGATATTTTCTCTCTTGATCCTTTAATTGATGTGAAGCATACGACACGACTCATCCTTCTTCCATCAAGACGCACACCACACTAAATTTGGACACGTCGTGGAAAACTACCAATGGCTCTTGTGGCTCTGGTAGTACAATATAGGTGTTGTGGTCAGTCTTCTCTTCGATTCTTGGAAGCTCCTTTCACACCTTTCAATCCAAACAAACTCAAGATTCTTCATAGTCAAAGTTGTGAGCAGCCCAAAAGCCTAGAAATACCTTCAACAAATCTTTGATAATATCCCGCAAGTCCTAAAAAGCTTATGATCTCATGTACTCTGGGACACGGCTAGGCTATTACTACAATTTTACTTGGATCCACGACAACTCCCTCTTGAGAGATTACATGCCCAAGAAACTTAATCTCACTAAGTCAAAACCCACACTTGCTGAGTTTTGCGTGCAAATGGTGCTCTCGTAGCCTCCCCAATACTAGTAGTCGTAGGTGGTTCGCATGGTCATCCAGATCTTGCAAATAGATCAAAATGTCATCAATGAAGGCAACTTCAGATTTTGTTCCCAATGCTTCATGAGGCCCTCGGCCGTAGATTCACATCCACTACAATTTATTCCCAATGCTTCACGGCCCACAGCCACAGATCCTCAATTCTCAACTAGACTGCACAACATAAATTCACAAATTTCCCAACTACGAGTATTTGAAAGATTTAGTTGGAGAACCACTTACAATTGTGAAGGTAATTTTTTGGATGATCGAGGTGTACTGAGTCCTAAGCTACTGGTCGTGTTGGTTCTTATAAGATTGAGAGGAAATTTATGTGTGTGAGGGTATGTGTACGTGATGCTCCATAGATGGGCAATGTTAGAAAACCAGATCATGAACGTGAGTCAGAAATTAAAAGACTATGCAAGAGGTGGTGGTGCTTGCTGTGGTAGCGTCTGGAGGGAAGGAGCATGTTAGAGGATGTAGTGGCTAGATAGAACAGAGGGTGGTATGGTGAGATATTTAGGTGTGCGTAAATCTGACTAAAAGTAGAGAGTCGGGAAGAAGTGGAGCTCACGGTGGTTGGCGGCAGCGAAAACCCTAGGAGAGAGAAAAATCGAAAACAAAAGTGGGGGAAATCTAAGAAGGGTGAGGCTAGGAAGAAGTGGAGCTTTCTTTGAGCGCCTGAGGGTGGTAAATTGTTATGTGCCTAGGGTTTGCCCGTGTATTTCGAAGTGTTGTCTTTTAATTGTTTTAATTGTGTAAGTGTGTGTTTGTGAAGCTATGTCGTTTAAGTGGCCGTTGACCTGGTCTTTGTCTTGGGCCAGTTATGGTATATGGGTCAGTTATTTAGTTATCTAAGTTAACTAGTGGGTCGGTTACTTTGCTTGGTTTATGGGCTAGTTATCACCTGTACGAGGCCCTTAGGTGCATTTGTATTTATTTAGCAGCTATTCAATGAAAAGGGCAAGCAATTTCCATTTCAATTACAAAGTGTATTGGGAGGCCTTGGCAACCTTGAATCTGCCAGAAAGATTTCTACAAAATTGCAAAATCTTAACAGTGGTCTCAGAGCCGCATTCCTGCGACATGGCAGAGGGCACTAGACAGGCTCAATTAAAAGAGACAGTGGCAGCTTTGAAGGGAGAAAGCAGATACCTGCGAGAGAAGCAAAAACATACATTAGATGCGTCTTGCAACAAATTAACAATTCGGCTACCAGTTATTAGATGTTGGCAATCATGGCAGCAAAACAAAATTCTAGCGAACGTTCTTCCAACCAGAACAACAAGGTTAGTAATAATCCACTTTTTGAAGGGAATGGGGGTATTCAGGCCAGAACACTTAGGCTAGACTTTCCTAAGTTTGATGGCACAGATCCTAATGAATGGGTTCAAAAAGCACAACAATTTTTTGAGTATTATAGTACCCCTGATGAACAAAGGCTACAAATAGCTTTTTTTCACATGGAGGGTAAGGTTCTCTCATGGTATAGTTGGTTAAAAGAATCAAGTCCGGTGCATTCTTGGGATGATTTTGTATCAGCCTTAAAAGTAAGGTTTGGGGCCTCTACATTTGAGGGTCCAGTTGGGGAATTCACTAAACTAAGGCAAGTGGGAGCAATAGAAGAATACCAAACCCAATTTGAAATTTGATCAAATAAAATAAGTGGTCTCACAGAAGAGTTTAGAATCAGTTCCTTTTTGAGTGGCCTAAAGAATGATTTGAGAATCATGGTAACATTGTTTAAGCCCTCTACTCTTTCAGCTGCCTTTGGCTTGGCCAGATTGCAAGAGGAAGAAGTAATAAGGCATGTGAAAGGGGTCCCAAGCAAATTCCTAACTTACCAAAACACCTACCCAAATAGCCAGCCTAGACTACCTGCCCCAGCTCCTATGTTAAGACTTCTGGCCCCACCAAATAGACCAAACCCGAGACCTGCACCCTTGAACCCACCCAGAAGAAATAGTTTTCCCATCAAAAGAATATCTCCAACTCAAATGCAAGAAAGGAAAGAAAAAGGGCTGTGCTATTTTTGTGATGAAAAATTCCACCTAGGCCATAAATGCAACAAGCCAAGAATTTATTTGTTAGAAGGAATGGAGTGGGAGGAAGAAGAAGAGAAAGAGGAAATGGATCCTGAGGAAGGTTCTCTAGCTATAATAATGAATAATGAAGAAGAAGTGGAGAAATTATTGGGAATATCTTTACATGCCATAGCTGGATCTTTAGCCCCTAAAACTATAAGGATACAAGCTGAGATTAATCATCAAAAGGTGCTAATTTTAATTGATACAGGGAGTACTCATAGTTTCATTGATCTATATGTAGCAAGGAAAGCTAAACTGTCAAGAGAAGATAGCCACTTAACGGTCCAAGTGGCCAAAGGGGCCACTCCCCCTTGCATGGGTTACTGTAAGTCAGTTCATTCTTGTTACAAAATTTTAATTTTGAGGCCAATTTATATGTGTTAACTCTTGGAGATTGTGATGTTGTGTTGGGGGTTGATTGGCTAAGGGGGGTTAGGTTCAATTTTGTGGAATTTTGCTGAGCTAACCATGAAGTTTCAGTTGGGATATGAATCTGTAACTTTGCAGGGGATCCAAAGGCCAGTTCACAATGTTTCTAAAGAAGACCACATTGAAGATCTCAAACAGGGTGCTGCAAAAAGAATATGGCTGCAGTAATGGATGGAAACAATGGGGTATGCAATGCCAAACATCCAGCAAAGATACAACAAGTTGTGGATAGTTTTAAGGAAGTTTTTGAGGAACCAAAGGGGTTGCCTCCTCCCAGAAAATTCGACTAGGATGGGGTCAAGCCGACTTGTATTAGGCCTTACAGGTTTCCTTATTATCAAAAGGAGGAAATAGAAAAGCTGGTTGGGGAATTCCTTAAGAGTGGAAGCATAAGAAGCAGCCAAAGTCTATATTCTTCTCCTGTTTTGCTAGTGAGGAAAGCTGATAGAAGTTGGAGGATGTGTATGGACTATCGAGCTCTCAACAAAGACACTATTAAAGATAAGTACCCTATACCAAACATAGAGGAGTTGCTTGATGAATTAGGGAGGCTGAAATATTTTCTAAGTTGGATTTAGGGTCGGGATATCATCAAATAAGGATGAATCCTAATGACATCCCTAAAACTGCCTTTAGGACACATGAATGCCATTACGAGTTCCTAGTTATGCATTTTGGGCTTACTAATGCACCATCAACTTTTCAAAGGGTGATGAATGAAGTGTTTAGGCCATATTTGAGGAAATTTGTTCTAGTATTTTTTTATGACATTTTGGTATACAATAAGTGTTTGTAGGATATTTTTAAGCATATCACTCGGGTACTGGAAATACTACAAATTGAACAATTTTATGCAAAGTTGTCAAAATGTGTGTTTGGTTGTAGAGAGGTGGAGTAGTTGGGGCATATCATCTCTAAGGAGGGAGTCAAAGTTGATCCCCAAAAGCTGGTTGCTATGCAAGAATGGCCAACTCCTAAAAACCTTAAAGCATTAAGGGGTTTTTAGGACTTACTGGATACTACAGAAAATTTGTAAAGGGATATGGAACCATAGCAACTCCACTCACAACACTTTTAAGGAAAAATTCTTTTGTTTGGAGTGAGAAAGCACAAGAAGCATTTGAGAGACTCAAGGAAGCCATGGTAAGACCCCCTGTTCTCAGATTGCCTAATTTTACTAAAGCTTTTGTGGTGTAATGTGATGCTTCAGGAGAAGCTTTGGGAGCCGTGCTTATGCAAGAAGGGCAGCCCATATCTTATATCAGTCAAACTTTGAAAGGAAGAAGTCTCAACCTATGAAAATGAGTTGCTGGCTTTAGTGATGGCAGTGAGGAAATGGAGGCACTACCTATTGGGATAGTCCTCCATAATACGAACTGATCAGAAGGCACTTAAATACCTGCTGGAATAAAGGATAGGAATTCCCTCATAGCAAAAATGGGTGGCCAAACTACTGGGTTATGACTTTACTGTCGAGTACAGAAGTGGGAAGAGTAATATAGTGGTAGATGCACTATCTCGGGTCAGATATCTAGAGAACTCAAGCCTAAATAGTGACCAAACACAAGCCCCAAACACTAAACCCACATACCCAATTACCAAATTCCTATCCATCTCAAAACCAACCACCACAAAACCCGAAACTAACAACCATATCCTACAAAACCATGCAATTAGTTTCATACAAGCTTAGTGGGTGTAGGAGTTGAAGAAAGCTTACCAACATGACCCCTTGTTGCAGCAGCTGCTAAGCCACTACCATCAAGAAGCTCTGGACCCTTCTCACTATCAATTTTGAAATGAGCTCCTCTTCTATAAAGGAAGACTTCATCTCGGATCATTGGTGGCCTTCCAGTGGCAGATTCTGTATCATTATCACAACAACCCATTAGGTGGTCACATGGGGGTGTAAAAAACTCAATCAAGAATAAAAAATGAATTTTACTGGCCTGGTCTCAAAAAGGATGTAAGAGAATATGTCAGGGAGTGCAATGTATGCCAGAGGAGCAAGGTTGAAACCCTCCACCCAGCAGGGTTGCTTCAACCATTGTCCATACCTATCAAGAATTGGGAAGATGTCAGCATGGACTTCATTGAAGGATTACCCCCTTCAGGAGGAAAAACTGTGATTCTGGTGGTAGTGGATAGAGTGAGCAAATATGGTCATTTTATGATCATCACTCATCCATACATAGCACTAGCAGTTGCTAAAGTGTTCATGGATAATATCTTTAAACTACATGGTATGCCACAAACCATTGTAAGTGATCGAGACCCAGTTTTTATCAGCAATTTCTGGAAAGAACTATTTAGAATCTATGGAGCCGAATTGTTACTTAGCACAGCATATCACCCACAAACAGATGGCCAAACAGAGGCCTTGAATAAGATTCTCGAATGTTACCTCCGATGCTTTTCAAATGCTAGACCTAGAGACTATGTAAAGTGGTTACCTTTGGCTAAATATTCGTACAACACCTCAGCGCACACATCCACAAAAGTATCACCTTTCGAAGCAATGCATGGCCAGCCCCTCCTCAGATGTTGCCCTTTGAGTATGGATCAACAAAGGTCCAAGCGGTAGAAGATGAGCTGCGAACCCGAGATTTCATTTCCAACCTCATCCGAGAAAATCTGCAAGAGGCCCAAAACAAGATGAAGTATTATGCTGATTTAAAGAGAAGAGTTGAAGGAAGGAGATTATGTTTACTTGAGACTACGCCCCTATCGACAGATGACAGTGGCTGTGCGTTGGAATCTTAAAATCGCACCCCGATATTGTGGACTTTTTAGGGTTCTTTGTCAGGTTGGGAAGGTGGCATATGAACTTGAGCTATCTCCAAAGGCACGAATTTACCCAATATTCCACACATCATGCCTCAAAAAGAAGCTGGGAGAAGGAATTGGGCCATTCATGAATTTACCCATTGTGACCCCTGAAGGAGCTCTTGCACCGAACCAGAAAGAATCTTACAGATAAGACATAAGAAGAGAGGAAATACTACAGGAGTAGAGCTACTGGTACAGTAGACTGCCATGGAGGAGGCAGATGCTACATGGGAGGATCTCTACTCACTCAAGCAGCGATATCCTAACCTTGAGGGCAAGGTTTCCTAAGGGAGGGGAATTTGTTATGTGCCTAGGGTTTGCCCGTGTATTTTGAAGTGTTGTTTGTTAATTGTTTTAATTATGTAAGTGTGTGTTTGTGAAGCTGCGTCATTTAAGTGTTTGTTGACCTGTTCTCTGTCTTGGGCCAATTATGGTATATGGCTCAGTTATTTAGTTATCTAAGTTAACTAGTGGGTCAGTTACTTTGCTTGGTTTATGGGCCAGTTATCACCTGTACGAGGTCGTTATGTGCATCTATATTTATTCAGCAGTTATTCAATGAAAAGGGCAAGCAATTTCCATTTCAATTACAAAGTGTATTGGGAGGCCTTGGCAACCTCGAATCTACCAGAAAGATTTCTACAAAATTCTATTACAATATTGTAGACTCTTCATAGATCGTAGCGGTAGCAAAACCCTACGAGAGAGAAAATTCACAAATGGAAGAAAGTGGGGATTCCAAAGGGAGAGAAAGCTAGATCTCAACGTGGAGGTAGAGATCGAGAGGGAGAGGAGAGGTTGAGATTGTTGTGGAGGCTCAGCCTATTTATAGGCCGTGAGGTTTGATCTCAACAAAAAAAGCCGTCGACTGTGATTGGGGAAGCCAAACGACGTACAGAACGTGGTGGAGGGGCTAGTGGTTGATCTACATGTGTGTGAGTGAGATTGGTGTGCAGAGTGTGGTCGCTGGGTCAAGAGAGGCCATTCTCGATGGGTTTTGTTCTCGGCTTGGACTGGGGGACACAGACGGTGGTCAAGGAGTAGCAGAGGAGAATGGAGCAGTGTCGACACGTGGAGGTGAGGTGGTGGCGGGTGAGGGTGGCACGGTGGGGTCATAGGTGTAGAGGAGAAAAGAGAGAGGGAGGTTGGGGTGGTGTGGCATGCAGAAGAGAAGGGTGGTAGAAGAGAAGAAGAGAAGAATTTTTTTAGGATATTCTCCTCTAGGCTAAACAACGCCCTTTTAAAGGGGTGAGGGCTTGGCTTTTGTTTCTCAGCTTGGCCCCTACACGGGCTGGGCCTGCAGCGCGCACACTTAAAAAACCAAAATAAAAATTTCAGACCATAGGCTTACACACATTTGTTCGTTGATTTCACCCATCACATGATTGTTTGATATGCGATGGTCTGGTTACGTACATATTTTTATTAGTTAAAATATAAAATTTTGAAATTACAAGCTTTGATTTCATAGAGGTACGTTATTTATTTTATTTGTTCTTTTAGTTCATAAATTATGGAAGCTTAAAAGTCGTCATTTTTTTTTTCTCTCATCAGGAACGTAGCTTTTTTTTTTTTCTTTTCTTTTTTTTTTTTACATTTTTAAATTGTACTCTTGCGGTCCAATATATATCTCTTTTTTCACTTTGGCCAATGAGATCATAGTTGCGCTCCATCATCAAGGTTGGATATATAATAATGAAGCTGCGAAAATGAAGTATCTTTTGTGTTACAAGTGGGGACTACATGTGCTGGTTTATTTAAATGGCCATGTAAACCTGTAACACCCAGGCCCAATGCCAAGTCCAAGCCAAGCACAAGTTCTATAAATTGTTTTATGTAGGGGAGGTCCACTTGAGATTTAATGAGTAATTTTTGAATAGGCTACAAACCCAAAATTTGTTTTGATAAAATATGGATTTTATTGAACTTGATAATTAGGTTAAATCTAATCAATGTTTTATGCACCAAGTAGAATCTATTTATTTGGTAATTGGCCCAAAAAATTTAATGGAACAAATTTGGCTATTTTAGAATTTGAATCGAGATCCATTAGTATTTATTATATACTCGATTCATGAAAATATAAACAAGCCAAAAAGATTATTCGAACTGCTTCAACTGGCCAAACCCATTTTGTTTAAGTTCATACACCACCACTATAGGATAGCCCCTCTGCCAAGCCAAAAACCCATACCCCACAAGCTAAGCCTAAAAGCATTGCCTTTGGCACGTGCAGAACTCCATGCACATTGATTTCTCCCTTCTCTTTCATTAGGGTTTCCAACGTTGTGTATAGGTAACCATACACTGAGATCACACTACATGCACAACGGTTTCTCCCACATCTCACGACTTTGCACTCACGGTCTCCCCTCAACCCCCCTATAGCACCAAACAACGGACTCCAAGCATACTAGAGTTGCTGGTGCACCACTGTAGGATAGCCCCACTGCAAAGCTCCTCCACACAAGCCACCCTGCTTCTCAACGCAGCAAAGCCACACGACTAGTCCAGCACCCTCACGGCCTCTACTCAGCCACTGTCGCCAAGAAACAACTCTGCATGCTTCAAGCTTCAAAGCCCTGTCACACCTAGTCGAACCACAACCAATCCAGGGAGGAAAAAGCAGCTCAGCCACCGTAGCCCAACCATGTAACCACCGTGTAGTTACAGCCACACGACCTCCACATACTTTGTTTCCCTACATCAAAATAGAGTAATTCCACAACTTGAACTAGCCAGCACTGCATCTCGGGAGAGCCATCACATGTTGCCAGCCCCCACCCCGACGTCGCCACCCCAAGCTACCGCTCTCTCTCAGTAACCTCTCACTTCTCCCTCATGCCGTGCTCACGCACTCACTCTCTCATTTCTCTCTCTTTCATCACTTTCTCACTTTCTCTTAGCATCGTGCTGCCCCATCGACTGCCTTCGATCTCCGCCCACCATTGCCCCATCGAGTCTCTCCTTCCCTCTCGATGGGTATGGGGCTCTCTCTCTCTCTCTCTCTCTCTCTCTCTCCATCTTTGTTACTATAACACAACACACACTTTGGGTTGGTTATTGGATTCGGGTCGTAAATCATTTTGGGCTTGGTAATGTTTTAGTTACACTATTATAATACTTAAGTGGATTGGGCTTATATTTTTAAGCGGGCTCAATTTTTAATTCTTAATAGTCCAGAAACTTTAGTATTGTTTTAAAAAAAATATTTAAAGGATTTAAATTATGTTATTAGGTATATAGTTTTACAATTTAATCTCAAAAGTAAATGATGACAGTGTAATTTTATTTTCAACGCTTTAAATCTGATCTAGTTTATTTTTATTAAATAAAATTTTGTTGTTTACTATAATAGATTTTTGCTATAATTATATTATCTAGTATTAAATTTTTATAGTTAGATTTCAGTAGTAAATAATTTAGAATTTAATGTCTTAGTCGGACTAATTAAGTGGATATCGATGAATTTTGAGAAATGATGGTATTTTAGGGTTAGAGGTTTTGAAGAATTAAAATAGGTGATTTAAGTATTTCAGGTTCAATTAGGAAGTATGAGTTCAATTGGAAATTTACCCAAGTTACTTGACTTTTCTATAGGTGATGATCGATATCCCATTGGCACTATTGTGAGGAAATTCAAAGAAGTTAAGAAGTCCAGATAAGTAGGGTTCCTATGTTAGACTTTGTATAAAAAGAAGATGAATTGAGGTTAATTTTATGAAAAAAATGTGCATGATATGTTTTGAAAAGAAATATGAAAACAATCTCAATTATTTGTTATGCATTACTCATGAAATCTGTATAAAAGAGAAAGTACTTTTTGACATGACTGGTATAGACATGAGCAATATTTTGACATGTTGTTTCTAAAATGTGCAAAAGAGTGAATATAAAATTTGTGAATTTCGTACATGTTATACTTTTGGTCTTCTAATTTTGCAATATATATTATATAACTTACTACCTTGTAATATAAAATATAATAAGTATAGTTATAGTAACTTATAATAGTAACTAATAACTATGGTAACTATAGTAACTAGTTATGATAACTTGTATAGTTCTCATAACTTATAATACAGCTTGCACTGTAGTATCTATAGTAACTATAGTAACTATAGTACTTATGATAACTTGTATAGTTATCATAACTTATAATACTTACACTGTAGTACCTATATAACTAATAGCTACTATATCTATATTAATTATATTAATTTGTATAGTTATCATAACATATAATACTTACACTGTAGTAGCCAAATAACTAATAGCTACTATATGTATATATATATATATTAACTTATATAATTATCGTAACTTATAATAGTTATACCTATATAGTAACTATATAATACTTACAGTATAGTAGCTATATAACTAATAACTACTATATCTATATTTATATTAATTATATTAACTTGTATAGTTATCATAACTTATATATAATTGCTATATAATTAAGCCATTGTAATTATACTAAGTACTTAGTATGTACTTAGTATAATAGAATAAATATATTTACAAATAATATACTAAATATATTAATTAAAAGTATTATAATACTATTATTAGTTTTATTTTTATACTTTTGTATTTTGTAATTTTGTAATATTAGTATTATTATATACTACTATTAGTAATATAATTATAAATATATTAATATAATAACCGTTTGAACGGATATTTATCCAGTTTGAACGAGACGACATGATCATTATAGACGTAGTTCGAATACAATTCCACAAAACTCTCTCATTCGAACCAGTAACCGCCGAGAGCCTCCGAGTTCGCTCCTTATCTCCGCTACGAAAACCGCAACTCAACCACCCATAACAACCCCACATTTGAACTTCTAAGAGGTATGGGTAAACTCTCCACTTCTATTGTTTAGTTTTTTGCACGAATGAGTTGTGTTTGGGGGTATGGATTTTGAATCCGAAATCCACCTATTTTGGTGTATTCCGTAAAAATAACATCAAAATAATCGGTAGAAATGATTGGGCTTCACTCCTTAATCATTCCTACCGATTAAAACAAATGATAACATCTAGATATGAAATTTTTCAGTTTGGGGCTGAGTCGACTTAGCCATGGCTGTTTGGCTTCTTCCCGTTCGAACTAACTCTAGTCCATTCAAATGCTTAGTTGCCAAACAACATTATTTCTGTTCGAACAAAATAAATTCATTCGAATGAACAAAGATTTCCAGTTCGAATGAACAGAACAGTCCATTCGAATAGATTTGACTAGTTCGAACAGAATATGTTCCATTCAAACGAATTATTTCAATTCAGTTCAGTATACTATAATTCTTCAATAGTATAATTTAAATATTATGGTTAATTATATTCTTACTTTCCTTATGATTAAACAGTATATCAATGGCATCCAGCGGAAGAAAACGTGCGAGAGATCAGCCTAGCCAAAGTAGTGGAGCAGCTCATGCTTAGGAGACGAGTTATATACTTTTCGAGCGTCCAGTCATTTTGTCTGACTTCTCCGATCATTCATGGGAAGGACGGAGCATACAATCCATCTTCACCAAGCGGAGATGGATACCGATCTATGAGCAGCGAGGGACTCCATATTCAGAGATGGTCAGTGAGTTCTACCGTGCCATGGGAGAACTCAGCGCTGATGCTTTCTTCTACATCCTATCGATCCGAGAGTGAGTATTAATTTCTCTCCCTGTATTATTGCTAAGTTCCTTGACATTCTGTGCGTAGCCGACGCATATTCTGCAGGGCTACATGGGGACCAACGGTATCTAATTCCGACACACAAGCCGCATCCTTCACGCTAGCCCCGGACGTAGATTCGAATGCTAGTTTGGATGGTAGTGAGGATGAGGATCTACCTGATGATGGTCTCACAGATGATCAGGTGCATTAGCTAGTGCAAGACCCATTGGCTCCTCCATATGATGGGAGCAAGGTGATCAGACAGGCCAATTGTATAACATTTTTTAGAATGCTTAATTTGATTGTTGGCTATAACATCGATCCGAAAAAACACATGACTGATTTCGGGATCGATCAAGCCAGATTTTTGCTGCAAATAGCATGGGGGGATCCCATTGATCTGGCATTGTATTTATTCCTCCGCATTCGATCGGAGTCATGATTTTCTAGTGGAGGTAGTCTACCATTTGCACTGCTGATATCTAACTTCCTACTCCGATCGGGAGTTACAGTGTCGGCCACTGAGCGGAGGTTACCACAAATGGGGCCCCTTAACAGGATCACATTCAGCAAGAGCAAGGGGCACATGCGGAACACTGTACTAGAACAGCCTAGTGATCCTCCCACAGATCCAGCTTCTAGTAGTGTTGCTGCTGTTGAGAGATAGCCTCTTGGGGCTACTTTGGATCAGGTATGAGCTCCGTTTGTGAAGTTCGTTGAGCCCATCATGGAGTAGCTTAGGGATCTGAAAGGATCTATTAAAATGTTGCAAGAGGATGTTGATCTACTAAGGACCCAATGATCGTTTTAGTTATTATTTTACTTTTTTATGTTGTATTAAATATTATATATTTTAGATGTAATTAATGTATGATTTTTATTTTTCGTGTTTACTTTGTTTATTTTTTTCATTTTATTTGCCGTTCATGATAATATAAAAAATGATACTATCTTTAAAGTTATATTTATATAAATTGAACATAAAAGAAATCACTATAAAGTTTTGAAGTTAATTACATAAAATTAATTTATGAATTTATAAATATATTAACTCACCGCAAATCATAATATATAATATATACACATTTTTATATTTTGAAAATGATAACAAATTAATGGAAAAAATATTTATTACTTTAATGGAAAAAATATATGTACAAATCTATACTAATAAAAAAATTAATTGAAAAAATTTCCGTTCAAACAAAGAAATTTAAGTTCGAATGGTTATTAACTTTTTTCAAAAAAAATAAATTAATTTCTCGTCAATATTATTATTCGAATAAATTATATACTATTCAAATGAACATTAATTCTATGTTCGAATCAAACATGCAGGAAGACGTTCTGAGGAAACAATTAATATATATCCTTAATTGCTTGGTTAATTGGTTTATAAAGCAATCCAACATTTATAACGTTGGTGGCTGAGTTCCATCCGGTGGGGCCTCCCTCAACCCATTATTGTTACGAATAGCAGCTCACCTTGAGAGAGAGAATTCACACACAGAAATTGAACACGAAACAAACAAGTAGCTGTTTCACTCATCAGCCAATAATACAAATTAACTTCGCATGAAGTACATGATCATGACGCCCTTGTTTTGGTTTTGGTTTTTTTGAAACCATTAATCCAGGACATAAATAACCTGAAATGTAATGCATAATACAGTAATATAAAGACGGATGGTTTCACCAGGTGGAATATATATATATATATATATATATATATATAATAATTAATTAATTAGGTCCTGGAGTCCAAGGCCATGATGGTGCTGAGATTCATGGGGTACATGTAAGTGGTAGAGCCAGTCAAGATCTGCTGAACGATTATGCCGTTTGCTCTCTCTGATGGATGGAATGCATCCCAAAATGCATAAACATCTCTGTTTGGGCACAGGTTGGAAGCCAATGTGCAAAGTCCGATACCGTTATAGGGTCCTTGACCACAGCATGCTACCTTCGATGTAACAAATCCTGTTCCCAAAAAAACAAAAAAAACATTTATATATATATATTAATGTACGTACTTTGTTACTCCCATCAATCATTTTCTGCAATTATATATATATATACACAAGTGGTTTGGAACCTCTAATGGTACGTGAAATCTCGTTTCATCTTAAGATGAGTTGAGATGAGTTGTGAATAGTAATGAGATGGATTGTGAATAATAATGAATAGTAATGAAATAAGTTGAGATGGATTGTGAATCCAAACCGGAGTTTTAGATTATACCGCATGCCTATGACATTTCTGTTGACAGAATTTTAACTGTAAAAGAGCACTTTTCAGATCAGCAATTTTTCCCAACCTTAGATCCATTTCACTTCAAGATCGAACCATATTTATTGTTCAAAGATAAGATAAGGAATTAGGAAATAATAGTGCTATATATATTTATATTCTTACCTATAAAAGTTTTTTTATTAGTGTTTTTTTTAAAATTCAAATTTTATGATTTTTAAGATATTAAGAATTAAATTCTTTTATAAATTTTTCATAAATACGTTTAGCATTTTTTCCCGGGTGGTTGGGGACCGTGTTGTCAGCTTTTTCAAGGCAAATCAAAACGATATATTTTGATACGTAGTCGATCGGTCACAAACAAAATCATTAAACTAGCTAAAATGAAAATCAAGAGGTAGCTAGGCTGTTCCTTTATGATTCCAATAAGGCATGCATGGCATGCAGTTTTAATAAATGCATGTCCAGCGACATTAGACCTATTTATCGGTCAGAAAATGACAGATCAGGGGTCGTCCTAGCTAGCGCATGCATGCATGCCAGACAAAGTATTTCTCATAGCTAGTTAGTACTAATTCATTGAACTAAATGGCTTAGTAGTTGAATCCACTTCTCTTCACTTGATCTATTTTGTCCCTTTTAAATGGCCAATAAGAAAACGACATTTCAGAATATTAAAAGCACTACCATGATATATATATATATGTGTGTGTGTGTGTGTGTGATAAAAAAGAGATAGTACTTATATACCATATGCCTGAGGATCACGGATGAAATCATTGCTCATTTGCTGTGTATTAGCAGCGACAAAAACATCAGAACCGAGATCACTGTTTAGTCCCCTAATCATCTGAACAAGTTGTGGGTTGAACAAAGCCGCAGCTCGTTGCAGCTCAGTGGAGCACTGCCCATTTGTGCCTCGCATGGCCAATTCTGCTGGAACGCAACCCAGTGGTCCAGTTCCTGTCACAAGAACTCTGCGTGCTCCAAGGTCATATAGACTCTGAAATGACATCAATTAATTGAAGTTTGTTACAAGGAAATCAGCAAAATGCTTTAATTAATTTATAAGGCCTATATATATATATATATATATATATATATATATATGGCACGTGCAATTAGTAGTCGTTGTTCAATTATGGATCGCAAAGATCAGCATTGGTTATGATCGTGCACGTACATGACTCCAAGTAAACAATAAAACATTTATGGAAAATGATTCAGCCAAAAAGAGATTATATAAAAGTAAACTTATAAATTGACGTGGTTTGATGTGATACGTAAGATTCTAAAGTTACTTTTATTATAAAATAGATCTAAAAGATTTTATAAAATCACGTCAGTTTGTAGATTTACTTTATATAATCTCTTTTATATATTTGTTACTTAAAATATACAAAAACTACGTAGATTTCAAGCAAAGAAATTGGTATAATTTTAAGATCATCAGTAGCATTGCTGATCTTTGCACAATTCAGGGTGCATGTAAAACCAGAAAATAAATAAAGTTACGTACCCAATACATTAATTAGTATAAGGATTAATATATATATATATATTTATATATATGGTATACATACGTGAAGAAGTTTTCGGTACTCGGAAATGAGGTACTTGACATAATCAGGGAGAGCGTATTGGCGGGATCTGGCAGAGAAAGGTACAAGGTAGTAGTTGTTCACGAAATCGTTACCGCCGACAGTGATAAGGACGAGTGCTTCGTTAACTAGTTGTTGAGCCTGGTCCTCTCCAACAATTGCAGCCACTCGCCGCTGGTACTCTTGGAAGTATTCCAGTTGTCTGTACATTCTGATTATGTTTATCTGCAAATAAATAAATGTTGTAATTAACAACATAAATATGTTGTACGTATATATAAATTAGGAAATAAAGCATTAATTTGCAGCAAATTTTGACAGCTGAGAATCTGAGATGGATTCAGGATGGATCAGGTTCATCAACTTACAAACTGAACTCCGGTGTCATTGAGGATTCCAATGCCAGCAGAAGCAAAGTTGGCACCAACGAGTAGTCTTTCTCCACTGAGCTCTGGGCTCAAGTATGGCAGCAGTGATTCCGAGCCAAGTTCCCGACCTGAATTACGAATTTATATTGATATTTCGGCATGAAAAGTAATCAAATCATGATGATGAAAAAGAGATGGTTAATAAAACCCAACTGATAAAATCAGGAATGTTGAGGCCATTAGAGAATCGTCCAGTGGGGCTGTGAGTTGGGTAATCGATTCCGTAGGGAGGGGAGTCTGCTCGGGCAGTGGTTGCCAAGTAGTTATTGTTACCGTTATCGACCAAAGAATCTCCAAACACGAAGAAAGCCCGAGCAGCCTCAGCTTGATGAGTGTTGTAACAGCTACTTCCAAATGCCAGGACCATTAACATCATCCAAAAACTACGAACGTTAACCAAAAAGAAGCTAGCCATGGATGGAGTAGGAACCCAAGTAAGATGAGAGAAAAGAAATTAGAAACTGAAGTAATGTACTTGATGATCAGAAAGCTTTCTAGATAGATAGATGGATCAGCAGATAGCTATAAGATCTTATGCAACAAGCTGCTAACAAGTGGGGAGGATTATATAGTACTTAGGGGTTCTTGTCTTGTGAAAGGAAAAAGGCCCACTAAATTAACAAAGGCGTTCTGGTAGTACAAAATGGTGGTTGTGCAATTGGCAATGCCTGCCATGCATGAGGTCATCATCCATCCCTAACTGCTAGCTCGATCGCCACTAATGCTCTAATATTGATCATAACCAACATATATTTCTGTATCTCATGTCTGCGTATGTGTGTGTGTGTAATGTATAAATAAGTGAACAGCTTATAAGCTGTGTAACTTTGGTTTAGTGACCTGTTCTACATCACTGCCCAACTGGATAATTAGACCAGCAGTGAACTTTCCCAACGAGTTACCCAAAGACCGGACAGAAAATGAACGGCCTCATCATGTTGTCTTAAAAAGAGTGCGCTAGTTCTTGATTTCATCGTCTCTATGCAAAGACACTTTGATATTGATTTAAATATATAAACAAACAAGCTGACAATTTGAGAAAATATTACTCGAAAACAGCTCATGATCCAAACTCAATTCCAGCTCGAATATCGAATAATATTAATGCTTTTGTTAATTGATAGTGCTCGTAAAATGCAAAATTAATATGATATAATATTATATATCAAACGATATAGTTAAGTCGTATAAAGCTCAACACAACCTATATAATTGTATATATAAACTCAAATTTATTATTTTTATAGTTAAAGTATATATATATATATCATTACAATAAGAATATGTTAATTAATATTTATTAATATTTAACATATTCATAATGCAACTAGATGTTTCAATTCTTATGAATATAATCATTGAATATATGTGTGTGTGTGTGTAAATTACATAAAAAATTCGCGAAACTCATGAAAGCGGGTTTCTTAGAATACTTAGTTATGGGATATAATATATATAGATAACTGCATTTTTGTTAAAATTGTGAACATTCTTCTACGTACTTGTTTGAAAAATATGTTAAATGCCCGTATTTGGTAATTAATAAGCTCAAACTCAGGTAGTACGTAAGAACGAAAATTAAAGATGAACAGCTAGAGCTTCATCATCTACATGAATATATATAGAAACAAAGCTATATATGTTCATGTTCTACGTAGCATACTACTCCATGAAACTCGGACTCATTTACTCTCCTAGATACTAATTATTTGCCTAGCTAATGCTCCTGCATATTCAAACTATATATATATATATATATATATATATATATATATATATATATATATCAAGCAGCACCACCTAATCTTATTAATTAAATGAACTCCATGTTGATAATATTTAGATTCGAAATCTCAACAAATCCAACTGCACAAATCAATCATATTGTACTGTCCCGAACTCACGTGAGTTAATTGCAAGCATGACTAAAATTAAATTTTAGAGATTTCATGGATTCATAAAAATCTGGTCTATTTAATAATAGACTCATTTTATTAAGTTTATTTTAAAATTCAAATTTTGAATTTCAAATTTCATAATTTTTAACATATTAATAACTGACATGTGAAGAAGTAAGTTTTTTACAAATTTTTTTTAAGTATATTTAACCTTTTCTTTACAATAAAGACGAGGAAATAATTAGTCCATCTAGCTTGCTAGCTAGTAATTACCTTGAGCAAGGTAGGGGTACGCATACTTAGGGTCACTCATCTCTGACTAATTAACAAAACACACAGACCTTCAAACCTTTTACAGCTCAGAAGAACAAAGAGGAAGGAAGAGACGATGAAACTGAGGCTTATATCAGAAAGGACTTGGTAACAGACGCAACATGCACACCCACCCTTCATCAGACAACTAGCTGCGAACGACTAATTTAATTCATATATATATATATATATATATATATAGCCTTTAAATTAACCCCCGAATTAGTGGTAAAAATAATAAAAAATAGATAAATAAAAAGCCACACTTTATTTTTTTCTAAAAATGTGTAATATTCTGAAACATAAATAAATAATGTTATGAACAAATTAATTAAAACCATGCATGCATACAAATTAGCTAGGTTGGGGACCGCGAAGAAACTGTGGACCAGTGTAAAGTAATTAATATGAGATGATCAATAGAAGAGTAAAGCAGGAATTATGAGCTGTACTATGGAAGAGGCATTATAGTACCAACCACTCTACACCAACATCCTTGATAGAGCATATAATTTAGCCGTAAAAATCGGTTCAGCTAACAATTTCTCCAACGGATCTTGGAATTCATGATGCATCTCTCCTCATGATATATATTGCTCAACCTAATTTTCAGGCTCTTAAATTCCCTTTGCAAATTAAGGCACAGACTAGACTTGAAACATCTCATGCATGGGCACAGACTAGACTTGAAACATCTCATGCATGGATGGGGCCCTTTGAACCTGATCTGTCGTACGTACTAACAATCCAGTACTGTTGTCAGTATGCTGTGCTGCCAAGCCAAAGCCAGAATATCAGGATCGAGTTCGCTGAATTTACTGTAGTAGAACTACTGCAGCTGCATGTAATCATTTGTCCCATGCGATTATTTGCGAGTCTTGCATGCAGCCCATCAAGTTTCGGGTGTAATAATGATGTGTCACGCCATTCTTTTTTGTATTAAAGTTTGGTTTGTTTTATGGGATAGAGATTAGCATTGAAGAGTTTAATTGAGTTGAAATTAAAATTAAAAGTTAAATAAAATATTATTAGAATATATTTTTTTAATATTATTTTTATTTTAAAATTTAAAAAATTTGAATTATAAATTTTATTTTATATAAAAAATTACAAAATTTATAGTGATGAGATGAGATTAATTAAAAAAATTATAAAAATAAACTACACCTAATAGAGTTAGGAGGAAGAGAATAAAATGTCACCAATTATATTTTTTATTTAAAATTTTTCTACTTGAAGCAATTTAAAGTAGATAAAATAATAATTTTTTTTTTTTTTTTTTATACTTAATTGTAAATAAATTGTAGTATAGTTGTACATTCTTATATAAGTTTCCTTTGAAATCATGACCCTAGCTCTCCCTAGGAACAAACTCAAACTTTTGGATGATGTTGGCACCGATATTGTCTCTATCGATAATATAACCGATAAGTGAATTTTAGTTTTATTTTATTTTAGTTTTTATTATATCTATTTTCGTTTTTACATTCTGCAAAAACTACATAAACTCAATAGTATTCACTTAAGCTTTGTTTGATTACTCAACTTATCTCAATTTATCTCAATTCATTATTACAATTTTTTTAAATTTTAATATAAAATATAATAAACAATTTAATTTTTTAAAATCTTAAAATAATAATAATATTAAAAAATAATATTTTAACAATATTTTATCATCTCAACTCAACATCTAAACGCAATCTCACTTAATTACTAAAAAAAAAAAATGGGTCATTTCATCGGTTCAAACAGTATGCTTTAACTAAGCCGTAGTTAGCTAGCTAGGTACTAGTCTGTAAAAAGACTAAAGAATGTAGTTGTGAGGCGATGGATGGCCGTGTGAATATTTGTATTAGCATCTACAGATCAGAGTACGTAGTAGTACTCATGAGCTCAATGACTTATGTGGTTAACTCTAAGGCTGTGTTTGCCTAGTGAATTAATTTCGGACTATTTTGTTACTATTTATAAACAGTTTACTATTATTTATCACTTTTTTTTTTATGATTTATTATTTAATTTTTTATTACTATTTACAAATTTTCTAAGATCCCCTCATCATCTAAACGTATATTTTTTTAAGTAATTTTCATGATTCAGTAGCAATATTAAAGTGAAACTTATAACTCAACCTAGCTGTTGATTACTTTAGTGTAAATAGGAGAGAGGAAAGGGTCAAGCGAGGAGTCAAAATTGAACAAGAGTTTGCTTTCCAGGTTATGCTCCATTCCCCTCGTATGTATGTTTTTTTTTATTTCCATGATTCTGAATTAAAGTCGTAAAAGACATGTTTAAAAGAAAGAAAACAAGTATAGAAAGATTTAGCAAGAATAGCTTGTTTGGATACAGAAACTATTCCATCTCAACTTATCTCATCTCATTTCATCATTATAATTTTCTCAAATTTTTATATAAAATATAATAAATAATTTAAGTTTTTCAAATCTCAAAACAATAATAATATTAAAAAATAATATTTTAATAATATTTTATTCAACTCATCTAAAACCATCTCATCTCGCTATTAACGAGCTTACTCTTTTTTTTTTTTTTTTTTTTTTAACTATCCGAACGAGCTTAGTTAGAGAGAGACTAATCATGCACGCAAAAACAAAGACCTGGCTAGGATTGCAATTATTTTGGGGGGCTTAATTAGGTCAACATCCAGCTTGAAAATAGAGACTGAGGTAGGACCAAGGACTCTGATTATATATATAGAAACTATACGAAGAAACACTTCAAACAATTCATGAATCACGCACCAACAATGGAGTACTCTCACCATCCGCGAAAAAGAAGTCTCATTACATGAGTATTATAGACTAGATTATATATGGATATATCTAGTACTTCTCCAATTAATTCATAAGATACACGTGAGCTTTACGAATGATGTTATGATATCATCTTACACTTTATGATTAATTTATAAAAAATATGATACTCAAGTTTAAGGTATAGAGGGAGAGTGAGACATATATACATATGAAGTGAACCTCACAACATTTATAATTGCCCTAGTGAATTTCTCGGGTATCATTAAATGCTCAATAAATGTTATGAGATCTATTTCATATGTTTATCTCTTTCGCACTCTAGGTTTTAAAGTTCTGTCAAGAACTCTAAGGAATCTCTATTCTTTATATATATATATATATATATTTATGTGTATGTATATATACACATCTAGTACATTTTCGATGCATCTAAGTGAATATTAGGTGTAAAGTTGATGATGTTTAATTAGCATGGTGAATATAATTTGGAGTCTAATTGTAGCAATGGAGTACTAGAGGAAACAAAAATAAGCACAAAAAAAAGAAATCATAGTATTATCTCATCATATATATAGATATATCGTTGCGTGCATAGAAGTAACGGTACCCAAGATTGCTCCGCAAATAACCTTACTGATCTATTCACAATAGCGCGCGGTTGATATCCTGTGAGAAGAAATCCCTATTGAATGATGGGGAGTAAAGGGCGAACAACTCACTTGAGGGGTAAAACCATGTCTGCGATACCGTGAACAGTTAATAGTGAACAATGATAATTATGTGAATTTGGAATAAGACAAGAAAAAGATAAAAGAATAAGTATGCTGATAAATGATTGGTTATTTGACGTCTTCTTCGTATAATTTTTTGATAATTGATGCAATTACTGATAATAATTCATTGATAAAATGATTAAAATTTCTTATACATAGGGCTTCCTTATTATCAATTTTTCAATTTTGTTCACATTAGAATTTTTTTTTTCTTTTCTTTTGCAATCTAAATCTAACTGAATTAGGACTTATAATGGGCGTAAGATCCATACCGCTAGATGGATATGAAATTCTAATTAAAATTAGTAATCCTAATTTACATTTACTTCGATAATAATTAAAATTTCTCTTTTAATTATAATTCTAAAGAAAATTATGATTTATATAGTCATAGGATGTGCAAATCATATGTACACTCTCTAATTATAAAAATTAGAGGAAAAAATAAACTTGGTCAGTCTGCCACCTCAGTTAAAATACAGAGAGCCCTCTGTCCACTCATGGCCGAAAATAACCAAAATCACCAGTTAACTTCCATTCCAAGTTACTAAATATAAACCAGTGAACCACCATTCAAAGTTACCAAATATCAACCAGTGAACCACCAACCATAGAGAGAGAGAGAGAAATATACCAAGACGGCGGCAAGAGAGAGAGAGAGAGAGAGCACGACAGCGATGGCTACCGGCTTGGGGTGACAATGACGCCATAAAACACTAAAACAGAGGCATTGGGAGAGGAACGAGAGAGAGAGAGAGAGAGAGAGAGAGAGAGAGAGAGAGAGAGAGAGAGAGAGAGAGAGAGAGAGAGAGAGAGAGAGAGAGAGAGAGAGAGAGAGAGAGATATGCTTACTGGGGGCGACGTTGAGAGGAAGAGAGAGAGACCACGATGGCAAGGGAAACCAACTAAGAGCAACAATGATGACATAAAACACTAAAACCGGGGGAGGGGGGGGATAGAATGGGGATTTTTACATTTATAACAAACTCAAGCCCTATATTGAAACAACATCGTTATGGAGTTTTACCCAGAACGATGTCATTTTATTAAAGAAATAGTTATATATATATATATATATATATATATATATATATCTATTTATATATAGGAATGGACGGGGCCATGCATAAATATTGGCTGGCATGGGCATAGCCCCTTCCCCGCTTGAGTTTCAAGGTGCGAGCACCCTAGCATCTAACAACCAGGGGCACAAGTGGGAGCAGGCCGAGTGGGGTCTTTCGAATGGGTGGCGGGATCCCGTCGCCCAACCCTAGTAAACCCTATTCTTTTTAAGAGTAGTGCACGAAATTTATATATATCTTAAGACTATGTATAATATCACCAGCGATTAGTATCCAACCATACTAAGATTGGGAAGAAAGTCCAAATTGCGATCAGATCATATGTTTTAAAAAAGAATTATATGTACTCAGGATTAAATAGAATTAATCTTAACCAATGTAATGGCTCAACCCAGTGGTCCCATGATCCCTCGGCTTTGTACCTGGTTCTTGGTTCTGTGTATCACTTTGGTTGAAGAATCTTTATTGCGGATGTGTATATATCGCTTGGGTGGAAAAATTAGAACCAAATTATTGCGGTGCAAACTGCGGCGCTTAGAGTTAGGGAAGACGACCTAGATGTTGGGCTATTGCACAAACTGTGGTGTCGTTTGAAAAAGTAAGCATGTCTTAATTAATGTGTTATCCGACAATTCACTAGTTGTATCACTTTATTATCTATAAATAAGAAACTCTACCTTCGAATTTACGTGCTCCATACTCTCTCCAAAAATATGAAGAAACACTTTATTCTTCCTTTTTCTTGTCTATTTGTTTGTAAAATTAAACTATTTTAAATCAAGTTCAATATTTAATTATATTTTTTTGTATGCATAAAAAAGAAAGATTAACGGAAATCAACGTTGTTATATTTTGAAAGTAGACTACCAAGAAATTTATTGCATGTTCAAATTTGGAAACGACAAAACTCTACTCTAAAGAAAACGTCCGAATTTTCTGTTTTTAAATTAACTTTGTTAACATTTTCGTTCATTGCTTCCCAAAACATATGCACATGATATTTATATATATTGTCCAAATAAGTTAATCCTAACGTAATAAGTCTACACAAAAAATTAATAAAAACATACAATACGTCAAAAACAAAATGAAAGTACTACTTGATTTATTATGCATGCAAAGCTGTTAAAATTTATAGGAATGCCAAACTCATTGTGTACAATTTGGTTAAGAGAACCGATACAACATCTTTTTATGAAACAATTGCAACTTTATAAGAAAGTATATGCTACATACAATTGTAGAGTTTGTAAGTGATGCATAATTGTTTTGAAAAATAGTGAGATTCACTATTAAAAAATTATTTTTTTTTTTCATTTGGATCCCATATTTAGTCATTTTTTAAAAATTTTTTAAAGGAATTATGTGGCTCATGCATCTTTCACGACTGCAAATATCATTTCTCATACTTTTTATTTTTAAATTAAACACATCAAATTAAAATTTTTAAAAGAATTAGTATTTTTCTGAGCGTAGCACTTGTCAATTGATTGTGAAATAATTGTTATTTTATCATTTTTGAATGGTTAAATCATCGGACGCTTCCAACGGTATAATAAGAAGCATTTAGGCTCGTTTAGATGTTAAAAGTGTTTAATCTCATCTTATCTCATTATATTATAATTTTCTTAAATTCTCACATAAAATATAATAAATAATTCAATTTTTTCAAATCTCAAGACAAATAATAATATTAAAAAATAATATTATAATAACATTTTATTCAATTTTTAATTTTTATCTAAAATCATCTCATCTCATTTCACTATACAAACTGCAATTTGCATACATGTGACTCTTTTACTTTCTTGTATGTTTTATCAAAAGAAGAAAAATAAGAAAAATGATTTACACATAATACTTTTTTACAATACTTTACACAATTATATTTTAAATAAAAAATATTTTTATAAAATATCTTATAAAAATAATATTATTTTATAAAAATACTCTCATCTCGTAATATTGTTACCAAATATATTATAAAAATGTGTCATTACTTGAAAAATAAAAGTACAAACCAAAAACGACAAAAAATAACAATTACTTTCATTTCAGAGCCACATAAAGTCATCTCACTGACACATTCGTGTTTCGTTGGTATGCAGTCTGCAGAAAGTGCCAGCTTAACTAACGAAAAATTACAATATTTACGTACCATATCTTTTATAATATTTTATATAATTATATTTTAAATAAGAAATATTTTTATAAAATATTATATAAAAATATCTTATTTTATAATATTATTATATAATATATTATATATATATCATTTTTCATCCTCAAATATCGGCAAAATGAGTACGTTGCTTCTTCTTTCTACGTTCAACTTCCAATTTGCCATTTTTATGAGGGGGACTGCCAGACTAACCGAAGCTTTCAACCTCTTTTCAACTCGGTCAGTCGCATGTGGTGGATATTATTGAGCTTCTTCCCTTTTAATCGGGTTTGAGATCTGAAGGCACGCGGCCACCATAAATGGGGTGGGGTTGGATTTCATCAACTTCAAGATCACCCAACTTTTTAATAAAAAATTAATTAAATGTAAATAAAGTTAATTCTAAAAATAAATAAATATTTGTGATGAATTATTTACGACGATAATGATTATTTACGATAAAAATATACTTATTTTAGCAAAAGATAATTGTTTTTACTGAAAATAACTGATTACAAATAAATAAATTTTTTATAATAAATGAATGCATTAAGTAAAATATTCAGTATGCCACCGTAATAAAATGATCGAGATGGATAATTGTTTACAAGTAATACAAATCTAAAACATATAAATAATGAGCAGCTCCTTAAACAAATTGTAGGCTATATAGAAAAGTTACATTTTGTCTCCTTTTCTTTTTCAAAAATACTTAGAAAACTTGGACGCCTTAATTCTACCCGAAATAATTTGCTTTGAATATTTTTCGACTTTTCTTGGAATGGCTACTTTCTTTTTTATTTTTTATTTTTATTTTTTCTTGCAATTAAGTTGAATGATGTTTTGGATGTAATATTTACTCTAATTTAATTATATAGATCAGATGAGATGAGATTTAAAAGTTAAATAAAATATTATTAGAATATAATTTTTATTTTAAAATTTAAAAAAATTAATTTTTTTATTATATTTTATATAAAATTTTTAAAAAATTATAATAATAAAATAAAATGAGACAAGTGATTCCAAACGAAGCCTTTGTAAAATTCGAAAGCGTACGTGTAGCCACCCGACATAAAAGTAGGTATTTATGAGCCGTCTGAGATTGAATGACACCAACTACCTTCCGAAACAAATCCATGCATTTACCCAGCATTCAACTTAAATGCTCATTATAAGGAACAACAGACAGCCCAGCAAAGAGCCCCCTGGCCCCTTCCCAGCAGATTCCCAATAGCCACAAGTACTTTTGCATCGGGCCAACATTTTCAGGCTCTTTAATTCCCAACCAATATACTGTAAAATGAGGTTCATTTAGTAACATAAAATTAAATGATTTTATTTTATATAATTATTAGATTTTTTTTAAATTTTTATATAAAGTATAATAAATAATTTAATTTTTTTTAATTTTAAAATAGAAATTAGATTAAAATAATATTTTATTTAACTTTTAACAAAATATCTTATTTCATCTCATCTAAATTGTATAATTAAACGAGGCCCATTATCTATCTTTTGAGAGAATCAATAAAAATGATATCATTCATTTTTACGACCATCAATAAAAATAATATTATTCATTTGTTTTTCTTTTATTTTCTTTTTCAATCATATTTGATAAACATCAACAAAAAGACATTTTCATTTTTGAAAAAAATAATAATTTTATTTATAATTGTAAAAAATGGCTGTAAATTGGGATGCCAAGTATCGTTTTTCTTTTTGATAGCCAATCCGATAGTCTTAAACCCGATTAGGACTATTGAATTCATTCCCTAAAGTCTATTTCATTTTCACTTATTAGTGGCATATGTCATTTAGGATTGGATTTCTCAAATGGAGTCAACTATTGATTGCAACACGTTTTCCCCCCTAGAGTTAAGAATAATCTTAATTTTTTTTTTAAAAAAATAGAGGGACTGTGAGGGGAACTTTCCCCTCGGAAAAGGCCCATAGGGTCTCGGCCCAGAAACCCAGCCTAATGAGGATCTAACCTGAATAAGGGGCAAACCGTCAACCAGGGAAAGGTGCCATCTGCCCAACAAGACAACTCAACCTGACGCATAGGCGACCTTCCTCGAAAACAGGGTATACACAGGAAACACGGAGGACCCTTGATTCATCAGCAATTAGAGCATCAACGGCTCCTAGAACCCTCTGTGAGGGGAACTTTCCCCTCGGAAAAGGCTCATGGGGCCTCGGCCCAAAAACCCAGCCCAATGAGGATCTGACCTAAATAAAGGGCAAATCATCAGCCAGGGTGAGGCGCCGTTTGGTCGACAAGACAACTCAACCTGACGCATCGACAACTTTCCTCAAGAATAGGGTATACACAGGAAACGCGGAGGACCCTTGATTCATCAGCAATCAGAGCATCAACGACTTTCATAAGGCAGATTGAGGCTCAAGAAACTACCCCATATTAATGACACTATAAATCAAGTTACACTCGCAATTATGAAATCGACACGGAGCCCTGGCGCATTTAAAGATTCTGACAAATGAATAGTATGAAGACTCCAGATATCATAGCGACAAGCTTGATCCGCTCATCGAACTTCTAGTATAAATAGTCGATCCCAGGTACGAGGACAATCTCTCTGACTTTTAAGCTTTCCTACTTATTTACTAGACTCCAATAACATTTACTGACTTTAGCATTGGAGGCTCCCCCAGCTGCCAGGCCGCCCTTTCAAAGCCGCGTACATTTCTTTCTTTGCAGGGCCCATAGTAAAGACCTGAGTTGTTGGAGCCTGGCCCAAGAGTGTGCCAAACACCACATCAACAGTAGTGCCGTTTGTGGGATTCGAGTTAGATCTTGCGTGTCCTTCGTATATCTGAGGCAACTCATTCCGGTAAACTTAGAGGATCGTTGAACCAACTTGAGATAGGAAAGTAAAGCTAATGGAGGACCAGAAAATTGTGATGGTAGAAGGCCAGACAAGCGGGAACAGAACGTGACAAGTGACGGAGGAGGTTAGCACTCTACCTCCGATCCCCAATCGTGTGGAGGTTGTAAATGAAATTCTAGATGAGCGAGAGCTCTGAAAGGCCTAGCTGATCGGGCTGCTGGAACTTGTCATCCTCCACCCGAGCCGGCCAGAAGCCACAACTGCAATTGGCAGGAGAATGTGGCAGGAAGCTCGAGATGCCATGTGGCAACTCCTCGTCGAGCACATGGATATATTCGCATGGAATCATGGAGACATGCTCGGGATAGCCCCCGAGATCATACACCATAGTTTAAATGTAGATCCAAAAATCCAAGGAGTGCGGTAGAAGCATCGAAGTGTCAGCGCGGAGAAGAACACCACTATAGCTGAAGAGGTGGATAGACTACTGAAGGTAGGGTTTATCTAGGAAGCCCACTACCCAGAGTGGTTGTCGAACTTGGTGCTGGTTAAGAAGGCGAGTGACAAATGGAGGATGTGCGTTGATTTCACTGACCTCAACAAAGCTTGCCAGAAAGACAGCTTCCCACTTCCCCGGATTGACCTCATCATCGAATCTACGGCGGGTCATCATATGGTTAGCTTCATGGACATCTACTCCAGGTACAACCAAATCCGCATGAAGCCTGAAGACGAGGAGAAGACGTTGTTCATCACAGACCGAGATCTATACTGCTAAAAGGCGATGCCGTTCAGGCTAAAGAATGCAGGGGCCACCTACCAACGGCTAGTCAATCGAATGTTCAAAGACCAAATAGGGCGGAATATGGAAGTCTACGTAGATGACCTATTGGTCAAAAGCGGGGCCTTAAAACAACATATAGATGACTTGAGGGAGGCTTTCATGATATTGTGATGATATCAGATGAAGCTGAATCCGACAAAGTGCTCCTTTGGTATTGGGTCAAGAAAATTCCTGGGGTTCATGGTGTTCGAGCGAGGTATTGAAGCCAATCACGAAAAGGTAGATGCTATCCTCAGTATGGCTCTACCTCGAAGCACAAACGAAGTACAAAGGTTAGCCAGGCGGATTGTCGCGCTCAACAAGTTTGTTTCGAGATCGACCGACAAGTGCCTGCCATTCTTCAAAGTCTTGTGGAAAGCAAAAGTGTGGGACAACGAATGTTACTAGGCATTTGGGGCCCTCAAGGAATACCTCACGAGACCTCCGTTGCTTAGCCAACCCAGGTAAAGGGAAACACTGAAGGCAACGAACAATGAAGTAATGTACGAAGCGCTGCTCACTGGTGGCCAGAGACTTAGGAGCGGCCAAAATCGAAGTGTGGGCCGACTCCCAAGTAGTAGTAAACCAACTGTTGGGAGAGTTCGCCGTCAAGAGTGAGAAGCTAAGGAGATACCTCGCATTAGTGGGGGTAGAGCGTGTGATGCCCCCAGATTTAGTTTGGGATCGGACGAACATCTGAAGCGTAGGGACATACAACACAAGGTTATATGCCCCCGTTCATGACATATAAGATGCAATGTTCCTAACATGCATCTAGCATGATATAATATTCGCAGCGGATAATTTTTTTTAGCAATACTATGCACCAAACTCATAGCATCCCAAATAGTTAAAACATAATCCAAGCATACTTAACAAAATAAACATCCACCATTACAGCACGGGTCTCAGAAAACTGTAATCTCAAAGCAACAGAGATATGGCTCCATACTATCTAAAGACTTAACTATGGAGGCTGCAAGCTCCGTGTTGCGTCTACGGCTTCTAGTCAACCTCCTCCAGTCTGCCAGTGTCTGCTCCCTGCTCTGATCATGACACATCGACTACCATTCGGGGGGAATGGTAGTTGGGACTACCACGGTGAGATTTGATTACAAATCTCAGCAAGTTAACAGGAAACTTCTACACAGATTAATGATGCATGCATGGCAGTAAAAGTATGAAAGCATAATCAAAGTCATAAGTAAGTACAGCATAACTTGACATACAGCATGGCATAAATGATAATTTGAACTGAAACTGAAACTTAGCTTGACGTGACATGGACTGTACGTGAACTTAAAACATAACATGGACTAGCAACATAGCATGAACGTGAACTTGAAACATAACATGGACTTGAAACATAGCATGAATGTGAACATACATAATTTGAATATGAACTTGAACATAACATGAACCTGAGCATGACATAACATAAATGTGAACTTGGAACATAACGTGAACGTGATCATGACTTAACATGAATGTGAACTTGGACATAACATGAACCCGAGTATAACATAACATCAATGTGAACTTGGAACATAACGTGAACGTGAACATGACATAACATGAACGTGAACGTGAACTTGAACATAACATGAACTTCGATATAACATGACATAAACGTGAACTTGAAACTTGACATGAACGTAAACTTGAACATAACATGATGTGAAATATGACTTGAACATGAAGTACATGAACTTTGAATCTTATTCAATGGACTTAATTAATAAAATGACCATGCGAGTGCTACACGGGTCCCCTTGAGCCGTGTGTCCCTGCTGATTACCGTATCACAACACAAGTGTCTATACCAGCTGTGAGTGCGTTAATACGTACTCTATAGTTGTTGTGGCCCCACGTATTCTACTTGTCACAATTGCTGTGTCTCATGTAGTGTATGCTCCACAGTTATTGTGGCCCCATACTTCATGCTCCACAGTTGTTGTGGCTTCATCTGCGTTAGTGCCTAGCGTGCTTCGGTGACCAGTTAGTTAGGCCACATTCGCAACCCATTGACTGTACTTTATCAACCTAGGAAATTTCACACCTATTTAGACACTCCAGCTTGAACAAAGGAGTTCCACTAGAATATTACCCCATCCTAGCGCTTAGGGTCGTGATTGACATGAATAAGTTAACTAGCATGCATGACATTTCGTAACGTGACGTGACATGAACGTGACATAAAAGACAGAAGTCCTGACGTAGCGTAATGTGACATGTACGTAAGATGACAGACATGACATACTTTGAGACATAAATGTAACAAAAAATATTTCATAACATGGCATACATGTAACTGACAATATTTCGCGACATGACATAACATGTAACAAACAATATTTTGTAACATGGCATAACATGTGACAGTGAATATTATGTGACATGATATACATGTAATAGATGTCATACGTAATATGACATACTTGCAACAAATAGTAACATATGACAAAATATAATGTGTAACAGATAAGATTTTTGTGACAGGATAATTCGTGTAATAGATAAGCATGTGATGACATGGCATGGCATGACATATATAACAACATACGAACATAAACTATAGTTCCCTTACCTATCACACATACACAGTAAACTGATAGTAAGTTAAGAGCTAACTTACCTCTATCGTCGCGTTCTACGAGAATAAAGCGGGAAACACGAGGAACTGTAATAGGGTATTCTAAAAGTTAGAACTTTAAGTACTAACAATTAGAAATGTGAAAAAAGTCAACTTAGAGTAAAATTACCATTTTACCCTCTACATGTGGAAAAATGACCATTTTACGCCTAACTTAAGGATTTCACATCCTAACTTCAAAAATTACCAAAATTAACATTCCTCATGTAAATTTTGTCCTAGACTCAAATACCAACTCAGGAAAAATTTAAAATCATTAACAACTATTGAAAACTCACAATGGCCGAAACATTCATAGGCAATTTCTCTTGATTTTAGTTGCAATTTCTTCCATTATCAAAACCCATAGTTAAACCAAAATTTTGTAACAAACAACTTCCTATCCTAAGTTTAAAAATACACTTAAAATATCCATTAAGAAAAAGCTAATCATTGACACCAAACTTTTTGTAAAAAGACCCAAACTTTTTAACAAAAAGTAAACACCTTAAGTCACAAGTTTTGACCTTAATAAAAACATCTTCAAGAATTCCAAAAAAAAGAATATTACTTCTATCACATTCATAACATCATCCTAAGATCAACCATGTTTTAGATCATCAAACAAAAGCCACCAAAAATCACAAAACAACACTTGGAGTTTTTAGTTTTAATCTTAGTCCAAAACAAAAACTTTTCTCTCCACTAACTTTGATCAATCTCTTGATCCATGGCTTAAACACATGTGATCTTCAAACTAAAACATCTCATGGTTTAAAAATGTGTCCAGATCCAACCATCAAACTTAAAATCACATGGCTAAAACTCAATAAAACATGGATCTAAACCAAAAACATCAAATCTTAGGCCTAACCGAAATCCTCTTGCATAGAAAAATCATACCTTTAGTACTAATACTAAATATCTTCAAAATAATATCCTAACATATATATAAGAGGCTTAGGATCATCATATGAAAATATCAAAATCTTGGAATAAGATTAAACCACGAAATATTCCAACTTTCACAAAACAAAAACTACTGTTCCACTTCCAGTTTTCAAGTTTCTAAATCTAAGGAAATCTATCATCAAAAGTTTTATCCATGCAACAAAACCTCAATGAACAATCATAAACACATGCTAAAAACACTCCATAAAATTTTCGAACGAAGATATGTCCATTAGCTTGGTCAAAAATTTCAAAACATAACATACTCTCCAGTTTGATGCCCAGAATGACCTTTCCATGATTAAAAATATTTTTGCCCGATCAAATGAGCATGGAATGAGACTGATAAGATATCCACAGAAATGGAGAGAAGTGTGTCTTGCACGACTTTAGACTCCTGGAGGGGGAAGTTATGGGCTTGAAAGACCCTTGATTGACGTTGGCTATGTGACATAAAGTGGAGAGTAATGAGGGCAAAGGACTGCCTGCAGTAGTTGTGAGAGATGGAGGTTGATGTTGTGGACTTCTCCTTCACATCAAGGCACTAATGGGTGCAGCCAATGGCAGTGGATGGTTTGCCATGTGGGGGAGGAAACTTCTTCAACAAGCTTTGCCAAGGTGGCCAAATTCGTGGGCCTTGGTGGGCCCCAACCAAGTGGGCTTCAATTTGGGATTTAAATGGGGTTTGGTTAGGGTTTGAGATGCTATCAAGCCCAAAACTAGTTTTTCTTGGCCCAATCAAATTTCTAAGGTTTAAAAGGTTGGATAATGATGTCATAACAAGGGTTTGATTAATTAATAGTATGTGGAAGTGATTTAATCAAGTGATTAAACACAATGCTAGAAATCGGATTAAAAAGGGTTTGGAGGCCAACTTTAGGGTTTGGGGAAACCATTTAGGATTTTGGTTTCAATCAAACTTTTGAGGTTTCAATTGGATTCCAACCATTTAGGGTTTTGCTAAGGTTGAAACCCTCTTTGGTCTGGCACAATTTGGTTGATCAGATGAAACAAAGTTTTGCTTAGGTGGCATGATCTCAGACCTTGACTTCCTTCACAAATTCATCTAATGGTTCCTCATGGTGCCAAGTGTCTAATACTATTCACTTTGTATGGCTAAGATCTTGCCAAGTGTCCAAATAAAACTTTTCTAACCTAATTTGGACATTCCATACTGTGATTTTGAAAACACTACACTGGGTGTGCTTATAGAGATTACTATTCATTCCAACAAATGCATAATAAACTTAGTACTGAAAAATTCGAAATATTCATATTATAGTGAAAATTGTTTACTGAAATTCAACCTTGAAGTGCCCCTAAAAATAATTTCACAATTTCGAACAGGCATTTCGTCCGAAACTATGAAAATGAGTTATTGCGCCATAAAATCCTAAATAATCACCTGAGTCTAATGGCGTAGACCAAAATACATTATGACACTTCTAACTATCTCAACTAATTAAACTCATATTTATAGCATCATAGTGAGTGATAACACAGACTATGTTGATAGACTAAAACCTGCGCGATTGGTCAATTAGTAAAAACTTATGGGGTTTTCACGAGGTTCCTAAATTTAATAGAAATTCCACCAGTGAATTTCTAGTGAGCTGCTATAGAGCGGCTTCACTTCAAGTATTTCTAGCTTCAGAAAGTACCGAGGATGGAAAATCAAAAGGCGGACAAACTAGCACTAGCGGTGTTTGGGCAGGAAGACTCAACCTTGCCGGATAATACGGTGGTGGTTAAAATAGTGGAAGTGCCCACTGTCAGGGTCAAGGTCATGACGATACAATCCGGGGTCCCAATCTGGGCAGCAAGCATAGTCAAGTATTTGAAAACCGGTAAAACACCTGAAGACAGGCAGGAGGCGAGAAAAATCAGGAATAAAGTGGTGCGCTACACCATGATCGAGGGAGTCTTGTATCGGTGGGGTCACTCAGCCCCTCTCTTAAAATGTATATCCTTGGAGGAGGCGCAACACGTGCACTAGTCATGGGTACCATTTGGGAAGACGAGCACTAGCTGGGAAAGTGATAGGAGTAGGTTACTATTGGCCCCAAGCTATCTGGGACACCAAAATCTATGCTCGGAAGTGTAAAAAATGTCAAGAATGCGCCTAAATTCCCCATTGGCCGCTGGAGAAGTTGGTATTGATCACCCCCCTTGGGCCATTTGCTCAGTTGGGGGACGATCTGGTCAGCCCCCTTCCCCCGAAAAAGGGAGGGGTCAAATTTGTAGTGGTGATGGTTGGCTACTTCACCAAATGGGCTGAGGCAGAAGCCTTAGCCACCTTCACTGCATGCAATATTACGCGATTCCTGTGGAAATCAATAATTTGCAAGTTCGGCGTCCCACGCACTATCATTTCGGATAATGGGAGGCAATTCGACTTCGACCCCTATCGAAACTGGTGCCAAGACCTAGTGATCGAATTTCGATACTTGTCCCCTGGACACCCGCAATCTAACGGATAAATCGAGGCAACTAACAAAACGCTAATGGGAATATTGAAGAAACGACTCAACGACCAAAAGGGCGTATGGGCCGAGGAGCTCCCAGCAGTGCTCTTGGCCTACAAAGTCATGGTAAAGACATCGACCGGGGAAACCCCCTTCACCCTCACCTATGGGCACGTGGTAATGCCGCCAGTAGAAGTTAGACTTCCCACATACAGATTGCAGCACTTCGAACGAGAGTCCAACTATAGATGACTAGAGGAACAACTAGACCTACTGGAAGAGGTACGACTAGAAGCAAAGATAAAAGATGTGTCCGATAAAAGAAGGGTTAATAGGTATTTCAACAAGTGCGTGCGGCCGAGGACATTCCAAGTAGGGGAATTGGTACTCAAACAAACTGGAACGACGACTTGGGATGAGGGAAAAATTCGTCCCTGCTGGGAGGGCCCCTACGTGGTCATCTGCACAAACCGACCATGTTCTTATCGCCTCAAAGATTCCCAAGGAAATGAGCTACCGCACTAGTGGAACGCTGAGCACTTGTGAAAATATTATTGCTAAGCCCACTCCCTTATTGTAATTCCTATGTTTTCATAAAATGTTGCATAACGTAATCCAAATGTGTGTTTTTTTCTTGCCTCGATTATTGGTTTCAGGCTTATGATGTAACGAGAAAATTTGTCTGTACACCAGCAAGGTCGACACTGCCGAATGGATACTTTAACAACTTACCTCCTCGTGAGGTGAAAGGGATAAGTGTAATGCCTGAAGGTTGCTCTATCCCTCTCGCGGAGGAGTGCAGGTCGACCCTCAGTCACCCGAAGATCTAACTTACCTTCCTCGTCAGAGTCAATGGGCGGGAACGGGTCCAATAACATACTGCCTAAACAACTTACCTCCCTACGAGATACCATAGGGAAAGATCAGCCCCAGGGTGGCCTTATCCCTCTTGAAGTGGAGAGCTGGGTTAGCTTATGACTGCCCGAATGACTTACCCAAGCCCCCACTTCGACAAAGTGTGGGATCAGTGCTAGCCTGACCCAAAATTACCATTTCCTACGATGTCAACGGGCGGGAGCAGGTCCAGTAACAGACTAACTGAACAGATTAGGTCCTCACAAAGGGTGATAGGCAAGAAGGTGGCTCGACCTCCTCGTTCAGAAGAGCGGGACTAGGCTCGAGGCGGCTCGAACGATTTACCCAGACCCCTTTCACAGTGAAGGAGTAGTCAGCCAACTGTTCTTCGAACTTACCTCCCCACAGGGGCGCATAGGGAAATGTAGGTCTTATGGTTGCCTTATCCCTCCGACGATGGAGTGCGGGTTAGTCCTCAGCTACCCGAATAAAAATGATTACTTTCCTCGTTAGTGTTAATGGGCGAGAGCAGGTCTAGTAACATACCGCTCGAACAACTTACCTCCATACGGAATGCCATAGGGAAAGATCAGCCCCAGGGTGGCCTTATCCTGCTTGAAGGGGAGAGCGGGGTTAGCTTACAACTGCTAGAATGACTTATCCCAGCCCTCGCTACTACAAAGTGTGGGATCAACGCTAGCCTGACCCAAAATTACCGTTTCCTATGATGTCAATGGGCGGAAGTGGGTTCAGTAACAGACTGGCCGAACAACTTTCCTCCATGCGGGATACCATAGGGAAAGGTAGGCCTTAAGGTTGCCTTATCTCTCCCACGATGGAAAGCGGGATCAGCTTCACAGCTACTCGAATAACTTATTCTGGTCCCCGTCGCAGTGAAGGAGAGGACCGGCCACGTTGCTGTCCAAATTATCTCCCCGGGTGACAAAGAGGCAAAATGACATGAGGCATTCTGACCCCTCCCCGATGGAAAGCGGGCTGAGTCTATGGACTACCCAAATAATAAAGAGAAAGACACAGACTACATCAACAAAATCTTCATCAACAGAATCTTCAACAAGAAACTCCATCAACAATTTATCTCCCCACGAGGCGAAAGGGAAAGGTAGGCCTAAAAGGTTACCTTATCCCTCTCGTGGAGGAGTGTGGGTCGGCCCCTTTCCACCCAAAGATAGAATCTCCACCAGCAGGATCTCCACGAACAAAATATTTATCAGTAGGATCTCCACAAACAAAATATTTATCAGCAAGATCTCCATTAATAAACTATTTATCAGTGGAATCTCCATTAACAGAATCTTCAACGATGAAATCTTCATCAAAGGAATCTTCTCAAATAGAAACTAACATTATGATAATGCAAGAAGGAGCAAATGGAAAGGAAAGCTAAGGAAAAGCGGCGGGACAAAGTGAAAGAAAGCAAAGGAAGGAGCAAACAGAAGGAAAAGTGGCGTGACAAAGTAAAAGGAAAGAAAAATGAAAGGAAAATGAGACTAAGGAAATAAGAGTGAAAGGAAAAGGTGGCTAATGTACAAGATCGAAAGGGAAAGCATCGTTCAGCTCCACACTTGACGAGAATTAAGCCAAGCCCACATACCGCACAAACGATAAAAGCAAGAGACATCATCGCTTGGCAAAGAAACATAGTGTAAGGAGCCACTGGTGTGCAAGGTTGCCGACCATGGCCAGACACAGGTGGGGTAGGACACCGAGAAGTAGTAGAAAAAGAAAGGCAGGAAGTGCAAGAAAAAATACAGCAAAGGAAAATGTAGAAACAGTGCAGCGAGGAGAACACATAAACCATGCTGTGGAGAAAGCTAGTAACAATTGCTGGAGATATGCAGTCGGACACACAAAGTCATTTTATTAACCGTAACACAATACAAAAGGCAAATTACATCGTGAGGTCAAATTACAAGGGAAAAGTTACGCCATCAAGTCGCATAAAACCACTAAGCTACAAAGAGTAGTTCACACCGGGAAGCTCGTAC
Source organism: Juglans microcarpa x Juglans regia (assembly GCF_004785595.1). Classification (NCBI taxonomy): domain Eukaryota; kingdom Viridiplantae; phylum Streptophyta; class Magnoliopsida; order Fagales; family Juglandaceae; genus Juglans; species Juglans microcarpa x Juglans regia. The sequence continues at coordinate 14,368,171 of NC_054600.1, read as the reverse complement.
ATTCCAATGAACCGCCTGTAGTACCGTTTACTCCACGTATACACGTATAGGAGAGAAGTCCTTGGAAGGATCTGAGACCGCAAACCCTACCAAGACCAATTGAATGACAGAAGAACAATGACCATAGAACTGCAGAACTGCCTCATGACAACCGAATCTGACGGAGTGAACATTACGAATGCAACGGGGGTCGAGGACCACCACCATTATGACGTGTCAACAATGCCTGAGAAAAGTCAATAGGGATGTTACGAGACAATTAATTGAGTTGTATGGTGGGCACACGGTCCGGAACCCAACAAGAGAGGGTTGGTAGGAAACCTGTGTGGAAATTCCTCCCTCATAAATCTAACTTGATCCTAGCACGGCCACCTCCAAACCTCTGTGTTAACCCGCCAACTATGGAAAATGTCAACGAGGTCGAAGCATGATAAGTAAAAGGACAAGAACGAGAACAAGAAGTCCGGGATCCTAACGATAAGGAATACATGAGGAGATCCACCTAGTGAGTTTGCCTTCATGGGGTAGGTTCATTTCCAGTGGGGCCACCTGATATGAACCCATGGGAATGGAATCTTTTGAACCCACAATCAATTTGAAAACTTACCTAAGAAAGTCAAAATCAAGCCAATGGAAAATTTAGACCTATTGAGAAACTCGTTTCAAGAACCTAGATTATATGAAAATCTAGATTCGTTGAAGAACTTGTTTCAAGAACCTAAATTATAAGGAAGAATGCCACAAAGTTTATGATTTGTCATTGATAAGTTCAAAAGTTCATTCAAGAACAAGAGGAGATAAACTCAACTCACAATGAATAAATTCATTAAATTTCATAAACTAATAAAAATTAGACTACAAAGAGTATTTAAGCCCAAAACCTAATTAAAAGTCTAGCCAAAATAAATCTCCATCTTCCAAAAATACCCCTGAGTCAATAGTGCCACTGCTACAGTTCTCGGCTACAGTAACTTACATATCTCAATCCTCCCAAAACCCTACGTTAACATAAAATCCTTTTCCAAAATACCCTTGGGTGAAATACAAGGCCTTCCCAAAAGAAGCCCTAACTGCAAATTAAGACAACCCCTAAACTACCCTTAAAAGCTTTTTTTGAAACCCTAGTTCATAAAACATAAAACATATGTGAGCCAAACATCCTCACACCCCATTATTCTATACTAATTCTTATAACTAATAAAATAAGCCATTTGAATAAATTAAATAAGGTCCAAACAATAACTCTAGCTCATGTCTTCCGTAACTTGTATGAAGTGGATCAAAACTAGATCTCCTTCAACAAAGCCCATCTTGAGTGTTAGAGTCTTGCTAGCTTCATTGCAAGTGGATTGCACTAATCTTTACATTGCCTTCTTGATCTTCTTCACTCTTGATCTTGTAATTGGCCCATCTGGAACTTGTAAATGATCTTTAAGATTAGGTCCATCTTGGTGCCCATCATTCCCCCTCTCCTCAAAAGGATTCAACCTCGAATCTCCACCTACATCAAATGGAGAACGATCAGAACTTTGAAAGTGGTAAAAACATGATACTCACCGGGAAGATCCACTTTATATATATTATCATTAATTTTCTCAAGAATTTGAAAAGGTCTATCCAACCTACTTCTGTCATCAACAAGCAAAAGTATCAAAGTTAAAGGAGTATGTGGATTAAAACCATAAACAATTTCAAAAATAGAATAAGAAATAGTAGTATGCAAGGTTTTATTATATGTACACTCCAATAAAGGCAAATGATACTCCCGTAAACGTCCATATAACAATTCAATGAATGGCAAGTGATACTCCCACAAACATTCACGAAACACATTTAAAATTTTCCTTACACCAAAATGACCACTCCAATTATATGCAAACTCAATGCAATTGTGACACCCATAGATTCTGCTTGGGATCGGACGAATATCTGAAGCGTCTGGATATACAACACAAGGTTACCTGCCCTTGTTCATGACATATAAGATGCAATATTCCTAACATGCATCTAGCATTATGCAATATTCGTAGCAGATAATTTTTTTTTTAGCAATACTATGCACCAAACTTATAATATCTCAAATATTTAAAAATATACTTCATACATAAGGACATACTAAACAACTGAGATCACAATACTAGTCCAAAATGGTTGTGAACAAAAGAGTGTTGGAGATTGAACTCTTCATATACAAGTAGTAATCTGAGGTAACTACATCTACATCGCACCGTCGCTTAGTCGACTGTTTCTAGTTGGTCGATTCCCAATTCTCCTTTTGATCCTGTAACAAGATCTACCATTCAGAAGAATGGTAGTTAGGACTACCACAGTGAGATTTGATTACAAATCTCAGCAAGTTAACGAAAAACTTCACACAGGTTAATGATGCATGCATGACAATAAAGACATGAATGCACAATCAAAATCAATAATAAACATAACATAACCTGACATAACATGACATGAAATAATAAGCATAACGTGACTTGACATAACATGGCGTGAGCTGACATGACTTGAACTGAACCTGAAGCTTAGCTTGACGTGACATAAACTTGAAACTTGACATGAACGTAAACTTGAACATAACATAACGTGAAACATGACTTGAACGTGAAATACATGAATTTGAAATCTTATTCAATAGACTTAATTAATAAAATGACTAGCGTGAACAAAGTAGTTCCACTAGGATATTATCCTATCCTAGCGCTTAGGGTCGTGATTGACATGAATAACTTAACAAAATTGTTCTCGAGATACACAAACTGTATTCGAGACAAAATGACATGAATACGAAAAGATAGAAATCTTGATGTAGAGTAACGTGACATGAATGTAAGATGACAGTCATGACATACTTTGAGACATAAATGTAACATACAACATTTCATAACATGGCATACATATAACAGACAATATTTCATAACATGACATAATATGTAACAGATAATATTTTATAACATGGCATAACATGAGACAATGAATATTACGTAACATGACATACATGTAACAGATGGCGTACGTAATGTGACATACTTGCAGAAGATAGTAACATAAGACAAAATATATTATGTAACAGATAAGTATTTCGTGATAGAATAATTCGTGTAGTAGATAAACATGTGATGGCATGGCATATATAACAACATACGAATATAAACTGTAGTTCCTTTACCCATCACACATACATAGTAAAGTGATAGTAAGTTAAGAGTTAACTTACCTCGATAGTTGCGTTCTATGAGAATAAAGTGCGAAACACGAGAAACTGTAAGAGGGTATTCTAAAAGTTAAAAATTTAATTTACTAACAATTAGAAATGTGAAAAGGGACAACTTAGAGTAAAATTATCATTTTATCCTCTACATGTGGAAAAATTACTATTTTACCCATAACTTAAGGATTTCACTTCCTAACTCCAAAAATTTCTAAAATTTACATTTTTCATGTAAATTTTGTCCTAAACTCAAATATCAATTCAGAAAAATTTAAAACCATTCTCAACTATAGAAAACTGACTATGGCCGAAACATCCATAGGATTTTTCCCTTGATTTTTTTTTTTGTTGCAATTTCATCCATCTTTAAAACCCATGATTAAACCAAAATTTTGTAACAGAGGTCTTTCTATCCTAAGTTTAAAATCACACTTAAAATATCCATTAAGAAAAATCTAGTCATCAATACCAAACTTTTTGTAAAAAGATCCAAACTTTTTAATAAAAAGTAAACCCTTAAATTACAAGTTTTGACCTTAATAAAAACATCACCAAGAATTCCAAAAAAAAGTCACCAAAAACATCATCCTAAGATCAACCATACTTTAAATTATCAAATAAAAGTCACCAAAAATCACAAAACAACACTTGGAGTTTTTGGTTTTACACTTAGTCCAAAACAAAAACTTTTCTCTCAATTAACTTCGATCAATCTCTTGATCCATGGTTCAAAGTCATGTGATCTTCAAACTAACATATCTCATGATTTTAAAATGTGTCCTAAAGAAGATCCAACCATCAAACTTAAAATCACATGGCTAAAATTCAATAAAACATCGATCTAGCCCAAAAACATCAAATCTTACGGCTAACCGAAATCCTCTTGCATAGAAAATCATATCATTAAAACTAATACTAAATATCTTCAAAATAACATCCTAATATATATAAAGAGGCTTAGGATCATCATATAAAAATATCAAAGCCTTTGGAATAAGGTTAAACCACAAAATATTCAAACTTTCACAAAACAAAAACTATTTTTCCACTTCTAGTTTTCAAGTTTCTAAATCTAAGAAAATCTATCATCAAAAGCTTTATTCATGCAACAAAACCTCAATGAACATTCATAAACACATGCTGATAATACTCCATAAAATTTTCGGACCAAGATATGTACATTAGCTTGGTCAAAAATTTCAAAACATAACATACTCTCCAATTCACGCCAAGAATGACCTTTCCATTGTTAAAAATACTTTTGACCAATCAAATGAGCATGGAATGAGACTAATAAGATATCTACGGAAACTAAACTCAAAGATGAACAACTTTTATAAATGAGTCATTGTGAGAAAATACTTAAAAAGGGTCAAAACTCTACATGCAACAAGACCCAGAAATCTGTCTGATAGAGCTCTTTTGAGTTTCTCTCTAAGAACGGAGTGAAGAAGTGATAAAATGGAGTGAAATGTGCCTTGCATGACTTTAGCCTCCTGGAGGGGAAAGTTATGGGCTTGAATGACCCTTGATTGGAGTTGTCTATGTGACATAAAGTGGATAATAGTGAGGGGCAAGGACTGCCTGCAACAGTTGTGAGAGATGGAGGTTGATGGAGTGGATTTCTTCTTCACATCAAGGCACTATTGGGTGCAGCCAATGATAGTGGATGGTCTGCCATGTGGGGGAGGAAACATCTTCAAGAAGCTTTTCCAAGGTGTCTAATGGTTCATCTAATGGTTCATCTTCAAGAAGTTTTATTTGGACACTTGGCAATATCTTAGCCACACATAGTGAATAGTATTAGACACTTGACACAAAGATGAACCATTAGATAGATTTGTGCCATTAGATGGTCTGCCATTAGATAGATTTATTTGATTTCCTTCACAAATCTATCTAATGGTTCATCTTTGTGTCAAGTGTCTAATACTATTCACTATGTGTGGCTAAGATATTGCCAAGTGTCCAAATAAAACTTCTCTATCCGAATTTGGACATTCCATACTGTGATTTTGAAAACACTGCACTGGGTGCGCTCATCGAGGTTACTATTCACTCCAAAAAATGCATAATAAACTCTCCAAAAAATGCATAATAAACTTAGTACTGAAAAATTCTAAATATTGATATTAACCTATAGTGAAAAAGGTTTACCGAAATTTAACCTTGAAGTGCCTCTAAAAAATAATTTCATAATTTCAAACAGGTATTTCGTCCGAAATTATGAAAATGGGCTATTGTGCCATAAAATCCTAAATAATCAACCAAGTCTAATGACGTAGATCAAAACACATTCTAGCACTTCTAATTACCTCAAATAATTAAACTCATATTTCTAGTACTATAGTGAGTGATAACACTGATTATGTTAACTGACTAAAACCTGAGCGATTGGTCGATTCGTAAAAACTTATGAGTTTTCACGAGATTCCTAAAGTCAATAGAATTTTCACCCGTGAATTTCTAGTGGGCTGTTATAGCAATATTCTCATAAACGTTCATGCAACATGTTAATGAATGACAAATGATTCTCCCACAAAGGTTCATGCAACATGTCGATGAATAGCAAATGATACTCCTACAAACGTTCATGCAACACGTCTAAAGTCTTCCTTACACCAAAGTTACCCAACAAACCACCATGTCTATCACACACAAGCAACTTACGCATAAAACTAGTAGGCACACGAAGTCTATTTTTTCTAAACAAGTACCAATCTTCTTTATAGAACTTACCAAATAATGCTTTCTCATATATTCCATACAGCAAAGTCATCGTCATTAGCATGCAATTTCTTATCATATTCAAATCTCAATAACTTTGCATTTAAAATAAAGATAAGGACATACATTCTTGCTAATGCATTAACCACAAAATTTTCTTCACCATATGTGTATTTATTGACATGAGGAAAAGTCTCAATATAGTCTTCCCACTTAGCATGCATTCTAGTCAACAACTTACCTTGTCCCTATAAATGTGTCAAGGACTCATATTTTTCAAAGAAAGTCCGAGTAAGAATTGTCGTACCTAGCACAAAATCAATATAGTGCTTTATCTCCCTAGTAGGTGGCAATCCACTAAACACATCGCTAGGAAACACGACCTCATATCCTTGCAACAAAGAGACAACAACACTCAGTAAAGATATATGTCAAGTTTGTTAGTATTAAGACTCACCTTAGTATAAAAACTCACTTTTCTCTTTATTTTTCTCTCACTTTCTTCACTCTCTCTTTTCTTTCCACCCACTTTTTCCTTTTCACTCTTTTTTTTTTTTTTTCTGTCACTCTCTTTTTCTTCATCTTTTTTTGAATTCTCGACCTTACAATTGTTTTTCAACTCATTTTCTCTTTTTCTTGAGGTCTCAATCTCACCCTCATCTTTTTTCTCTCTCATTTTTCTCTCTCTCCTTTTTGGCCTCAATGTTCTTTTTTTTTTCTCAATCTCACATTCACTCTTGTTTTTTAGCTCAATCTCACTTTCGTTCTTGCTTTTTACCTCAATCTATTTTTCACTTTTTCTTATTTCATCACTCTCACTCTCACTCTTTCTTCTCTGATCTCTCTCATTTTCACTCTTTCCATTTGGAGCAACCTCACTTTTCAGTTTCAGTTGGTCCCCATGGACCTGTGTTGGAGTTAAAGGAGCAAGGTTGATTGTTTTTCCATCCTTTTCAAAACTGTACATGTTCCTTAACCCATCATGGATCACCTTCCTATCATACTGCCACGCCTTCCCCAACAAAATATGGCTAGCATGCATAGGCACTACATCACAAAGCACCACAATCACTCAACCACTTCAACTTGTATGGTCTAGGGTGTTTCAAGGTAGATAAATTCAATTTCTCAACTAAAGTAGTGCTAGCCAAATTAATACAACTTCTCCAATCAATGATTATACTACATACTTTATTATTGATGTGGCATCCAGTATGAAAAATATTCTCGCTATGCTGCTCTGTATCATCCATTTAAATTTGTGTATTGAGATCACGACTGGCAGCAAGTGACTCACCATACTCTTTATTTTTACACTTATGTTCAATACTAGGCTCACACCTCCTCCTATATCTCCCACCATGCAGTTTTCTACACACTGCACTCGTTGATCCATCCTATCCCTCACTTCCCCTAACTCCAAATTCAACCGTTCAAATTGTTGTTGCATGGCATGCAATAGAAAGAATGAGTTATCTGCCATTCCCTTTGGTGATGAGTCACTCTTGTGAGACATCGTAATGTGTTGCACAAAAAGAATGTTAGTGGAAAACTTCACACTCTCTTACGTGTTTACAATCGAATAATGACACTCCACTTGTGTTTCACTCTTAATTGATTTTTTCCTAATGATAGTCTCACACTCTCTTGTCTTTTAACTCAATAGTTTTCCCGCTCAAGTTCTTTAAGAATTAGTTGAACTATATCAAGACTATACAACCTTGTATTCCAACCAGCAATAGGTTCAAGAAACAAGAACAAGAAATAAGGAAATAATAAAATGACACGAGACTCAAGGAATTTATATGAGGGAAAGAATAATTATAAAACAAGATACCAACTAAAAATATGTATTCAGCCCCTTTGATGATAAAACTCAATCAACAAATGTCTTTTTTTCTCTTTTTTGTAACCTTGTAGCAACCTTTGAATATGTTACCTTTTTTTTTTACGAATTTGTTTTTTATTTTATTTTTCGTTTCCTTTCTTTTCATTTCCTTTCATTTATTTTCCTTTCCTTTCTTTTATATTCTTTTATATTCTTTTATTTTCTCTTCTCTTCTTTTTTCTAATTCAATCACAAACATCAATATTCAATTGTGAAAATCAAGCAATTGAATTCAAACACACAAGAATTGACAATAAAGTAGAAGAAAATTAATGGAATAGCACTCTAAGCAATTGACAAACTTAGAAATGCAAGAAACCCTAGAATTTTGAAACCCTATGTGATGTAAATTTCAGCCAAACCAAAAATCTTAGGAATTTCGGTAGCCTACTTTTTGTTTTTTTTGCAACCCTAGAACAATGAAGCCTTAGAATTAAATTTAAAGATGCAAGAATTAAAAGATAGAATCAACCTATTGGAAACCTTGCTCTGAATACCAAATGATATGAACCTATGGGAATAAAATCCCTTGAACCCACAATCAATTTGAAAACTCACCCAAGAAAACCAAAATCAAGCCAATGGAAAATTTAGACCCATTAAGGAACTTGTTTCAAGAACCTAGATTATATGAAAGGCTAGACCCGTTGAATAAACTGTCTCAAGAACCTAAATTATAAGGAAGAACGTCACAAAAGTTGTGGTTCAAAAGTTCATTCAAGAACAAGAAGAGATAAACTCAACTCATAATGAATAAATTCATCAAATTTCATAAACTAATAAAGATGAGGCTACAAAGAGTATTTAAACCAAAACCTAATTAAAACCCTAACCAAAATAAATCCCCACCTTCCAAAAATACCCCTGAGTCAATAGTGTCGTTGCTACAGTTCTCTGCTACAGTTACTTACATATCTCAGTCCCCTAAAAATCCTAAGTTAACATAAAATTCTTTCTCAAAATACCCTTGGGCGAAATGCAAGGCCTTCCCAAAAGAAACCCTAGTTGCAACTTAAGACAACCCGTAAACTACCCTTAAAAATTTATCTTGAAACACTAGTTCATAAAACATATGTGGGCCGAACATCCTCAAGCCCCATTATTCTAGACTAAATCCTATAACTAATAAAATAAGCCCTTTTAATAAATTAAACAAGGTTCAAACATTAACTCTATCGCATGTCTTTTATAGCTTGTATAAAGTGAATCAAAACTGGATCTCCTTCATTGAAGCCCATCTTGAGTGTTGGAGTCTTGCTAACTTCATCCCAAGTGGATTGCACCAATACTTGAATTGCCTCCTTGATCTTCTTCGCTCTTGATCTTGTAATTTGCCCATCTGGAACTTGGGAATGATCTTTAAGATTAGGTCCATCTTGGTGCCCATCACCATCGTCAAGGTTGCTCGGGATCAGGCCCTCTCCGAGCATGTTGCGTTGTTGCAAGGACACTTCATGTGGGGAGAAGTCACACACGCTCATAGTTCCGGGGTCGCATTGGGGTTCTAGAGGAGGAAGGTCTTCATTTGCTCCAAGCCCTCCTCGTAGCCAAACTTCCACGTATCATCTCGTACCCTCTGGACGTAAGACAACTAGTTGCGCATGCTGCTAAAGGTCGCTTCACGGCTCACGAGTGTTAGCTAGTTCATAGTTAGGGCTGTCTTTGTGTCTGACCTTCCCAACATTTCGTCCTTCAAGTTCTACCTCTTCATTGCCAGTGACTCATTGGCCTCTTTGAGCTTCGATTCTAACAACCTGATTTGCCGACTGTCAGTGTCCCGTTGCCGACGAAGCTTCGGGACATCATCCTGCAACCACTCTAGCTCCGACTGGCACTGGTCTAGGGACTACTGTAGTGTGTCCCTAGCCTTGCAAGCTAGCGAGGCCTTGATGCGAAGTTGACGAACCTCCCCTTGGGATCGGATCAGGTTGGCCAGGGCTCCGTCTGCCGTCTCTCTTTGTTCCTGCTCAAAAGCCACCCGATCTGTGGTAGTCTGGACCAAGGAGCGAAGGTCGCAGTTCTCTCTCACTAGCACCACTAGGCTGTCCACAAGGAAGGCAGCCAGGCGCCTCAATCCCTACAACAAAAGATGAGTTAAAAAAAAAACACATGGAAGAAACGGTGGTCGAGTAATGTTTACTGATCGGGGCAAAACTGCAAGTGCACAGTATCGTAATTTTATAGTAAAGTGATAAGAAGAGTATCGTCCTTAGGGATTGGTAACTTACTTTTGACAAATACCGAAATTATACTAATCTCGACTTTATCTAGAAAAGTCACTAAGATTTTTGTAGTTCCCATTTAAAATAAAATTAATTCAAAGAAAATACTCAAGACAAAAGAAAACAGTTGTTCAAAGATCAAATTAATGGGAAAGAAAACTTCTAAGAAATCGATTTCACCTAATCTCTCACTATGTTTTACTCATCTAACTAATTGAATTTAATTCTCTCTGGTTGTTAGCAAATCTCCACAAACATCCAAAAGCCTTTTTCGATAGTCAATTAGAAATTATTCTTGTTCATCATTTTACACAAGAATATGCAAAATTAATAAAGCAAGAAAGCAATAAGATCAATGATTTTAATACTATATAGGTTCATATAAGTCTTTCGATCTCTATATTTACCTATGCCGAAATATCCAAGATCTATCTTATAATTCTCTCTTTTGACAGTAAATTACAAGATTAAAATCATCTAATTAATGGCCAGTTAATTAGAAGCAATAAACTCAGAATAAATCAGACAAATATAGAAGAGAATTACTTCAAATTAGAATAGAAAAGCAAGCATAACTTAGAACTAGATTACATCGTTTTTCTAAAATAAAGAAAATTTAGTTCATGCTAAAAATTAAATTCAACATAAACGAATTCACCATAATTTTTCTGAGAGGAATAATGGAAGGAAATGAACACTAGAAAAAAATACTCCTCGCAGTCCCAGCCTTCCAAGTCGCAAGTCGCAGTGTCCAAAACATGCCAAAAGTCGAAAAGCCTGCTGTGTTCCATCCGCCTGCTTCAACTTTTCGTCTGCTCTCACTCTTTTTCTTTCTTTCTTTTTTCTTTAGTGCGTTATGTCGCTCTATTCTTTAGCTCTGTTTCATGCTTGCTAAAAAAAATCCAGCTTGCGTCCGTGCCAAAAACCGGAAAGAAAACAAAAAGAATCGAGAATCAACTCCATGTCCAAGAGTCCAGCTAAAGCTAAAGCTAAAACTTCTCTTTTCAAATTCCTTCCGCGTCCTCCCAGGTTCAACTTCCTTTCTCTTTTTTATTTTTTATTTTTTCTTTTCCTATACCCATCATACGGTGGTAGTTGGTAGACTAAGTCAAGTCCATTCCTACCATTAGCATCACGTCTCTTCCTTTTGAATTTGATGAATATATTTTATTTATTCATTTTTTTACTTTTTCTCCTCCAGGTAGTTAGATGCCAATGGAATAGATTCAAATCACTTCTCTTTGCCAACGTCTTCAAAAATTTAACTTGATCTTTATTCCCAAATAACACTGATGATCAACTCTTATATTTGAATAGATCTTCATTTAAATTTGAGAGTCCTTAGACGATAGGCTTATAAAATTAGGTCTTCATTTTCTTCAAATCTAAAATAAATTTAAATAATGACAATGAAGTAAAAAATTAACAAAATTAAATAAATTTAGACTAGAGTTATAGTTAAGAAGTGAGAAAATATAAAAAATTATGCAAGTCATCAAACACCCCCAAACTTACAACTTTGTTTGTCCTCAACCAAAAGAAAATAAAATAAAGGACCACTATAGATTGACTATCAACTTGACCCCATAGAGAAGTTTCATCACTCACCAAGCCATGATTTGAATTAGATATCATCATTAGTATCTTACTTTTTTAACATCAAGGATAACAGAAAAATCAATAAAAAATTTAGCAATTTGTCAAGTAAGAGTTAAGCGTTTACTTCAACCTAAAGCTAAGACCTTGAGTGTGTGTGTGATATAGTCAACTTAACTCCAAACCACCGGCAAACTCAAATAAAAATAGAACAACTAAAATTAGAAGAATTCTCTCAAAACTTAACCCCATAAGTCCAATTTTTAGAAATCATTTCCACTAATGTAGTCAAACACCAAAATCAGAGATCAAAAGGTCTTTAATCAAGATTGCAATGGCAAGCCACAGGGTGAGGGCTAAGAAAATAAATGGACATGGAAAATCAAAACAAACTGGAAAAATACTTGGTGGAAAGAACAATGAAAGAGATATCCACATGATTCAAACCATAACTCTTTCTCGACTATATGCTCATACTTGTGATATTATTGTTGTTGTAATCAATGAAGTAGTACCAAGTACACCTTTAACAAAATCTGAAGTGATTTGCACTCCATTTATTGAATTTTTTTTTTCTGCCACGATGGATAAATCACCTCTGAGCAAAAGACAAACCCAGCAATAATACTTTTCTTTTCTTTTTCAACCACCTCAATTCTTGTAGCCTTTTCAAATCTTCAACCTCTTCTTTTCTTTTTCTTTTTTTTTTTTCGTTCATCATTTTTTCTTTTCACACACTTTTATCAAATAAAGCATAATTTCTTTTGAACTAACTTTCTCTTTAAATGTAGACTTTCCCCAAAGTATTTTATCAAACTGTAAAAAGGTAAATCATAGTTTTTCAGGCTTAAAACGAGAATGATTTATGTAGTTAAAAGAACAAATAAAGGCTCATGTAAAATAAGGCTCAAGGGGGTTGACTATGGGAATACACCATGCAATTATGGCATGATAATCAGGACGGCTGAGAAAGTTTTTTGGTTATAAGAAAAAAATTTGCCTAGATCATTTCTCTAATATTTGGTATCAACTAGGGTTTCGCCTCAAGGATCCATTAACGGATTCTAGAGCAAAGCAAGACTGAACTTCCCTGACCTAGTTAATTCAACTCATTTTCTTCATAAGCAAAATGGAATAAAGAAAAAATGACTATGTGCTCAATTATGTTCAAGGTCAAAGGTTTAAATCAAAGTACCCACAAAACTCAGCCTGACATAAAAGAAATTTTTGAAAATTTTTCTCAATCCCATCCTCAATCACGAATTTCAGAGTCATAGAGAATTCAATCATACTCAAATGCATGCTTGGTAAGAGAATCCAACAACTCAAGACTTACAAAATCACAAGTAAAATAAAACAAATAGCAAACAAGAAGACAAAATGACTATAGGAGTTTACACTCAAAAACTTAAACTAACCAATGTCCTCATTGTAATGCAAAAGTGAGACAGATTGAAGAAATGAAAGGAACTTCCCTGGTTTCGTGGTGAATCAGCCGTAGTTTATAATTTTCAGCTC